>NW_007255240.1:647146-662106 GCF_000164805.1 Carlito syrichta | reverse complement strand
GTCTCGAATCCGCGGGCTCAGGCAATCCACTCACCTCAGCCTCCCAAAGGCACGGGATTAGTTTCTTAACAAGAAACTTGAAGATCTTTCTGTACCAGTTCATGGGAACCTGCCTCATTCTTTTTCACATGTACGTAGAATTCTGCTGTATGAAGCCACCAGAATTTAAGTAATATCTGATTAACATGTGGAATGTGTGGTCACACACAAGGCCACAGAGTGTGTCATTTCGCACACACACAAGGAAATCCCTGGGCCAGAATCCCCAAAGTAGGGTGACCAAGTGGGGACACACTTGTAAGCCTTGCTGAATTACCTTCCATAGAGGATACATCAATGTATGTGCCTACCAACATGGTGTAAGTATGTCAGTTTCTCTAGCCTTACTAATGGGATATGAATTTTTGTTCATCTGAGAGTTTAAAAATGGTATCTCACTGAGTTTCCATATGCATAAACCTCTTATGAATAAAGTAGAGCATTTTATCCTGGGTTTGAAAGCCATTTGTATTTCTGTCAAATGTTCGATTGCTTTGCATATTTTTATCTTATTGGTCATTTTTCCTATCACTTCTAAAGCCTCTTTGCATACATGCTAGAGAGATTCGCTTTCTATGATCTGGCTTGTCACTATTTTTTTTCCCAGTTTGTTTTGCCCTTTGACTTTGCTTACAATGATTTTGTCATTTTTTCCATACTCAAATTTATCAATCTTTTCTTGCTCCAGATTTGCAGGGGCAATCTTCCACATGAGAGAATTTAAAAACTTTTATGGTTTCATTTTTCATAGCTGTATCTTTGATCTGTTTGGAATTCTGCTGGAATAAGGTGGGAGGTATGAATCCGAGTCAGCATTCTAAAACTGGATCCACATTTCCTGAGATACTTGATCAATCACCATGCCTGGTTTTTTCCCTCATAAGAAAGCCAGCCTGTGCCCCAGGGACAGTCATCCAGATGCACTGCTTATTTTTCTATTTTGTATCATTGGAATGAAGCCAGATTTTCTACCTAAAAGTCTCAACTACAGTGAACCATGTAAAGCTCTGTCCCTCCCAGCCAAAGAGGAGGACGACAGTCAATGAGGTCGTGACGAAGACAGGGATCCCTCCGATTCAGAAAGAAGAGCCGGTGGTGGGGACAGAAAGAGCACTTTCCCCTGAGACCAGTCTCCCAAAAGGGTGCCCCTTTGACAGCTGGTTGGAACTATGTCCACAAGTTAGGTGTCAGGCTGGAGGTATGGTGCAAACTCCAGCCATGGGGATTCCTAAACAGAATAGCAAAAGTGGAGCCTGCCTCATGAGCTGCTTCCCTGCCAGCCAAGAAGCACCCCAGCCCTGCTGGAGACTCACTCCATTCTGTCTTGAGGGGAGCTGAGGACAGTGGTCAGCTTTCCTTCTCACTTTTCTGTACCACGAGGGAGAATTCCAGTCATGTTACCCTGATCCATGTTGCCAAGTGGGCAGGGTGCAGGGTGGGTGATACAAGGCTTCCAGGTAGATTTGAGTTTCAGATAAACAGCACATGCATTTTAGCATAAGTATATTCCAAATATTGTCTGGGATAGGCTTATACTAAAAAAACCATGTGTTGTTTTTCTGAAATTCACATTTCACTGGACATCCTGTATTGCTCAACTCAGCAACCTGAGTAGGATGGAGAGAGTTGGGAAAGCAAAGAATGCGGAGACTTCAGGCCTTATATCACCCAAGGACTCGCTTCGCAGTATGGAGAGGGAAGTCAGATGTGTGAAGAAACCCCAAACCTCAAGAGGATGAGGCTAGCCTGACTCCCCATCTCTCTCCTGCTCATGCATCAGAGGAATATTTGCCTACAAAACATAATAATTACAGGGACAATGGCTTGGCAAGAACACGCTGGGGGCTGGGGGAGGACGGCTAACTGTGTTGAAGGCTGTCAAAAACATGGACAGCAGCCACTGCCCAGAAGGAAGCTGGGCTGTGCTTTCTGCTTCTGTTTTGCAGATTGACCAAAAGCAGTTTGACAAAATCCTCGAGCTGATCGAGAGTGGGAAGAAGGAAGGAGCCAAGCTGGAATATGGGGGCTCGGCCATGGAAGACAGGGGGCTCTTCATCAAACCCACTGTCTTCTCAGAAGTTACCGACAACATGCGGATTGCCAAAGAGGAGGTTTGTGGGGACTGCAGCAAGCAGTATGACCCACAGAGCCTCACTAGGGCCCCTAGGATCCCAGGCATCTGTGACCTGAGCATTTTTCTTTTCTGTGTTATCTTTCCTGTCTTTCGGGAGGTCCTTAAAGGATATTGTCTTGCCCCTACCTCGGGTAAACTCCAAACCTATATAGCAGGTACAGAGTTCTAACCCTCCGTTTCCACTCACTGCTCATAGTTTCTGGGGGGCAGCAGTCCCTCAGTCTCCTCTCGAGTTAGGCATGCGGCCCAGGTGGAGAGCTGTTGCCACCTGTGGGTTTTTCTAGGCATTGATTCAGGGCCCTGTGGATTCAGGACCCAGAGCTGCCTTCAGTCCCCCCAGACGGAACTTCAACAAGCATTCGTTCACGGACTGTGTCCCAGCTAGAACGCTCACTGATATTTTCCATCACCGGCATCCTTGGAAGTAATGAGAATTCAGTAGACCCCCCCGCCAAGAGTATAAATCCAACTTTGTCTTTCGATCCCCCTGTGAAACTGGATGAGCGCTCGTTTCCACATGGGATCTATAAAAGGAGAACCCAGTCTCAGGTGGTTAGACCTTGGGCTGTGGTCTTTTGGGGCACATGGAAGAGTGAATGATATTGGGAGCTCCTGCTAACATCCTACAGACGCTCTCCTTGAGATTTTCATGGGTTACTGACAGCTATGATGGCACAAAGCTCAACTCTTTAAACACCCCTGTGACAGGAGGTTGTGAGGGGTCTGGGAAGGTATCTTGGCAGGCTGGACCCTCTCCTGCTGGGCTATAACTGTGCCCAATACTGAGTCAATTACACGCTCCCCTCAAAATCATCTTTAAATGCTCAAGCCTTAGTTCTTCCTTTTTTTTTTTGGTCTTTGCTGTGTGATAGACTGTGGTGAACATTGCCTCATTCCTTCCCCTGAGAGTTATTGTGGAAACGTTTTAGGGTGGCTTCATTGGTAGAAACCATAGTACCAAGAGGTCAGGGCACACAGTCCTACAATGTGTCTGTAAATATCCTTCCAGATAACTTTCCAAAAGTTACCCAAAGGTTTTGTTTTCTGGGCATCCAACTTGATGGGTTATTCCAAATTTTAGGGGCTGGCGGCTCTCAGAAACCCTGATGACAATGAGAGTTCTTAAATGCAACGTATGTTTTTTGTTGTTATTTTTTATTTTATTTCATTTTAATTCTTGCCTTCAGATTTCAACAGTCATGCAGCTAAGACAATGTTTGGACATCTGTCCTTCTCCAATTATTGTTTTTCATGCATGGGTAGGGGTATATGAAAAAAAGCAAGGAAAGAAGAAATACCTGTCCAGCGCATACCTTTTCACTCAACCTGCCTCTCACTGCTATTCTTGCAATTACTCATAGATTTTTGGACCAGTGCAACCGATACTAAAGTTCAAAAACATCGAAGAAGTAATAAAAAGAGCAAATAACACTGACTATGGACTCACAGCTGCCGTGTTCACAAAAAACCTGGACAAAGCCCTGAAGCTGGCTTCTGCGTTAGAGTCTGGTACTGTCTGGTGAGTCAAGCGTGTGTGTGTCTTGGCTCCCCTGAGCCGCTGGCTTGCTAGCCTCGGTAATAGACTGTTAACAGAGGGCTACTAATTGTGAGTCATATGTCAAGCACTGTCTCAGTACCTTGCTCAGTGCCCGTGACCACCTTCTGAGGTGGACACCATGATGTCTCCATCTTATAGAATAGGAAATTGAGGCACGGAGAGATTGAGTGATTTGCCCAGGGTTGCACAGCTGGTAGATGGCAGAGCGGGCTCTGGTGCCCATGTGTCTATGTCCTGTGCTGTATTGTCCCTCCTTGCTTTATTTTTGGTTCTGATCCTAAAAGCAGTACATGCTCATGTGCATAGAATGGACACAAGTCCCTGCCTCACCAATACTTCTGCGGTTTTGTATTATTGTCCCATGTTAAGATGAGGGAATTGTGGCCTAGAGAGGTCGAGCCATAGACCAGAATCACAGAACCGGGAAGCAGAACTTAGGGTTCAGGTCTGCCTCATTTCAAAGCGGATTCTCACTCCCCTGTGCCGTCCTGTCTTTTCTCCCCTTCCTATCCCATTCCTATTCCATGAGAAGCTCTGACTTCAGTATGTCCAAATTTTAGTTTCTGATGGAAAAGATGAGCAGGCAGCAGTTGAGAGTACACTGTGCTTTAATCACTGAGACTTTGGCAAAGGCGGTTCATCAAGCAAGCTCTGCACCCTGCCGGTTGCAGTGCCCAGATCCAGCGGGTCTTCTCCAGGTGACAGCGAGCATGCCTGCATTCTTTTTCTAGGATCAACTGCTACAATGCCATCTACGCTCAGGCTCCATTTGGTGGCTTTAAGATGTCGGGAAACGGCAGAGAACTGTAAGTGTTTCCATCACTCCAAGTGTCATCTGCTAGATTTGCAGACGGTGACTCGAGCCCCAGCC
Organism: Carlito syrichta; assembly: GCF_000164805.1. Classification (NCBI taxonomy): domain Eukaryota; kingdom Metazoa; phylum Chordata; class Mammalia; order Primates; family Tarsiidae; genus Carlito; species Carlito syrichta. The sequence goes on along the minus strand of NW_007255240.1, from coordinate 657,504 downwards.
TGCTACCCCTTCCCCCTGCCCCACTCTTTGTGGGTCAGCCGTGTCCCTCTGGTGGGGATTTCTCCCTTCCTCTTCTCCTCCTTTACCCTTCCCCATGCTCTTCCTCAGCCTGTCCTCCTCCAAGTCTCAGCTCCTGTGTCCTGCTTGGCACCCATCACACTGGGACGTTCAGGGAATACTTGACAGAAGCTTCCTGGATGGGGACACAGGCAGAACCTTAGTACTTTTTGTCACGTGGGATGTCCTGACCTACACAAATTCCCACCCTCAGCAGGGACGATGGGCTCTGACCCAGGTCAGGCTCTGGATCCATCCAGTCCGCTTTCCAAGCCCAGCAGGGGCCCTGCACACCTACCGTGGGTGATTCCCATTCCTTCTCCTACTGAGCCTCTATGGCCTCATCAGTGTGTGCAGACCCCTCCACGTTTCCCTTTGGTCCTGCCTTCTGGGAAAATGAGCTCCCAAGGTTTAAATTAATGGATGAGCCTCCTTGTGTCTGGCCCAGGCCAGAGCTGGCAGGAGCATCCCAGGAGTGGAGATGCCATGATTTCCAGCCGGACACTGTCTTCTCTCCCTATGTCCTCCTTGATGATGCTCAGGGTTTTATTAGCCTTTTGGACAAACATCTCGTGGTATCAATGTTCCCAAGAAACCATCTGTGACAGCACCCCAGGGCCATTCCCAGAACATCCCCAAGGGCTCACGTGCTTCCTTTTATTGAAACAGCTTGTATGGCCTATACACAAATGTGTTACCTTGTACTTGTTTGCACATCTTCCAGCGGGTCCAGTGGGAACAGACTCCAACCCTTCCCTTGGCTTGGGCCCTGGTGGGGCCTCTGCGTGGCTCCCCTTCGAGGTTTGTAAGGATGTTTGTTACAAAGGAACAGGGCTGACTTTCATCCCTAAACAAATGCTCTTGGCCAGTCTGCATGGAATTGGGGTCCTCTTCCCCTGCCTCAGTCCTTGCTGGTCCAGCCCTGATTCACTGCAAATGCCCCAGAGCCAGCCGAACATCTGAGTGACACATGTCCCTTGGTCTCTGCCTTATCCTTGGCTTCTGCTTAGGGAATGTCAGCAAATTCTTGGCCGTGAAGACCGTTTGCAGAAACCACGTTTCCTCTTCCTCTACCTTGTGGCTCATTTATATTTGAGTTCTGCTAGCCTCTGCTTCATTGCCTCTTACATCTGCTTAGTCTTTGGGGACAGGAGGCCTGGGCTGGGGTCACTAGGGCCTCCCCACAGCAGTAGCACTGGTGACAACTGTCATTTGCTGAGCACAGGCTCTATGGCAGGCTCCGTCAAGCCTGTTAGTTACCTGTTAGTTCATGCCATTCTCACAACCATCCATGAGATGGGTACAGCTGTTTTCACATGAGGAAACAGCTCAGGGAGCTAATGTGTGACAGGGTCAGGAACAATCCTGGCAGCTTGGTCCCGGGACCCACCACAGCACAAGACCTTGCTCGACAGGGGTCAGTTGTCAGCCGCCTGGCATGAAGCCAACCAGGGCTTGCTTGGTCTCCTCTGATCTGCTGCCTTCAACCAGCCAGGTCGGGAGGGCTGGGAGCCCAGACCCACACAGTCTTCCTCCCAGAGGCCATACAGCCTTGCCCCACAGCAAGAACTCCAGTCTCCAAAGCAAATGTTCTTGGACGTCAAACCGCAGGCCCACCTGATCCCTGGTGTGTACTGACCTGCACCGAGGATGGGCCCTCATCTTGACCTCCCTTCCCATTACCCCGGCATGTCATCGGCTCCTGAGCTCCCTGCCAGGCCAGGGCTCGGTGAATGTTGGCTGAACATGGTCCATGTCTAATCCTGCCAGTTAGCCGCATCGGGCTTTTTTGAATGTCTGTTTTTTGGACCCTTGGCATACATTTTCTCAAGCCTTTTGATAAAGTATTTTAAAATAATTCGCAAGGAGCCTGGAAGCTGCTTTGAAAACCAATTTCCGTCTTCAGTTGTCTCTAATTAACGTCTTCATGTTGCAAGAAGTTCCCCTTTTCCAGAGCTGGAGCCCTGTGCGGTGGATTCCATGGTTTTCCCCGGCTCCAGCTGCCCACCCACAGGCCCCTCCGGGCTCTGGTCTGTGCAAGTTTTGGGATGGAGCCTGCAATTCCTCTTCCTCCTGGGTGATTTCCTTCTCAGTTCTTTGTTTTGCTTTTTAAAAACAATGATGCAGTAACCAAAAAATCTACATGGTAGAGACAGGTGGAAAGTCAAGTCTTCCTCCCCCAACTGTTAGAGGTAAACATTGTTCATTCATTCATTCATTCATTCATTCATTCACTTGGCAAATGTTTCTTCAGCAGCTTTGATGTCCCAGGCATGACGCTAGGCTCTGAGTATATGGCAGTGGACAACAGTCACCAGTCCCATCCCCCTGACATTCTGGTGAAATTTAATGGGAGAAAGGCTGGGCTCATGGATGGTGTTGAACTCCAAGGTGGATGAGATTGGGCGAGAAACCAGTTAGGAGTCACCACATTGTGTTGAATGAGAGCAGCAAGAACTTGAAACAGGACAGTGACTACAGACATGGAAAGAGAGGATCCGTGTATTTATTCTAACACAAATGATTTTAATGTTGTACATATTCCTTATGTGCTCATTCAACTCGATCTTAGTACTTTGCTTTATGAACTTGAGAAATTAACACCTTTGATTTTTACAGTACAACATTATATCCTCACATTGTGCATTTTCTGTACATATGATGGATATAAAGGTGTGTTCTTTTCTGTTTTCAAATGAAATGGGAGCAAGCTACTTTTTGCTCTTGAGAATGGGTTTTGGCCATCCTTCAGTTCTTTTTACTGATGGTCTTTTGTGGTATTTCCGAGAGATTTTGCTGTTACAGACAATGTTGATGTATTTCCTTGTGTATATACCTGTTTGCACTTATGGGAGATTGTTTTCAGAATAAACTCCTAAAATGGAGTAGTCTGCCTCATGAGAAATGGGTTCACCACCTGTTTCAGTTTGTATTTCTTTCATTGTGAGGGGGTTGAGCACCTTTTTCACACTTATTGATAATTTATCTTTTTTTTTCAAACTGACTATTCATGTTCTTTGTTGATTTTTTTCTTCTGGTCATTTGTGTTCTAATTGATTTGTAAGAGTTCTTTGTATAGTAAGGAAAACAGCATTCTGTCACATGGAGTTGTCAATTTTTTTTTCTAGTTTGTCATTTGTCTTTTGGGCTTTTTTTTTTTTTTTTTTTTTTGGTTGGAGTCTCATTCCATCACCAAGGCTGGAGTGCAGTGGCATGCTCACGGCCACCCCAGCATCGACCCGCTGGGCTCAGGCAATCCTTCTGTCTCAGCCTTTCAAGTAGCCAGAACTACAAGTGTGCACTACCACACCCGACTAATTTTTAAATTTATTGTAGAGATGAGGTCTCGCCAAGTTGCCAAGGCTGTTCTCAAACCTGTGGGCTCAAGCAATCCCCTCACCTCAGCCTCCCTAAGTGCTAGGATTATGGGCTTGAGCCACAGCACCTGGCCTTTTGGGGGATTTTTAAATGGAGTATCTGCTCTACAAAAGTTGAATTTAGCATTTTGTTTATGGCTTTATATTTTATGTTTAGGAACGATTACAAAATCATGCATTATCACGAGTTCTTCAACTATTTGTTCTAGGAAATTACCTATCTCAATGACACCTACCATTCACTTTTTACCTAGCACATTGCATCTGCTCTATATGATTCTGTCTAATTGTTATAAGGAGGTGATGGGATTCCCAATTTACAGATGATGGAATTGAGGTTTAGGGAAGGCAAAGAACTTATCTAAGCTACATAGTTCTAAGCCATTGGTTCTCCCACTTGAGCATGCATCAGAATCACCTGGAGGACTCGTTAAACCACAGATTTCTGGGCCCCACTCCTAGTGTTTCTGATTCAGTAAGTTTATTCATTTTCTATTACAGGAAGTCCCCAGCATATGAACAACTTTGGTTCTGAGAGCATGTTCATAAGTCCATTTGTTGTAAGTCCAACAAAGTAGCCTAGGTTCCCAACTAAGCTATATAGTACTGTATGCAGTTAACAGGATACATATACAATCAACTATATATTACTGTGTGTATTTAACAGGATATGCTGACACCTGGTGAAAAGAATACATAAAAAAGCATGTGTGCATCATTAAAGTTTGTAACTTGAAGGCTTGTATGTAGGGGGCTTACTGTACTGCTAAAACAAATTGCCACAGCATTAGAGCCTTAAATAATGTGTATTTAGTATTTCACAGTTCTGTAGGATAAAGATCTGCCACAGGTCTCACAGAGATAAAATCAAGGTGTCCAGGAGGCTGCATTCCTTCGTGGAGGCCCTCAGGAGAGAGCAGCTTTCCTTGCCTTTTCCAGCTTCTAGAGCTGCTCACACTCCTTGACTGCTGGCCCCTTTCTCCATCTTCAAAGCCAGCACTGTTGCATCTCTCTGGACTTGCTTCTGTAGTTGCATTTCACTCTGCCTGTCTTCTGCCTTCCTCCTCCACTGTGTTTTTGTTTTTTTTTTTGAGTTGGAGTCTCACTCTGTCGCCCAGACTGGAGTGCAGTGGCCGCTCCCAGCCACCACAGCCTCGCCTGTTGGGCTCCGGCAATCCTTCCGCTTCAGCCTTCTGAGTAGCCGGAATTACAGGCATGCGCTACCACACCCGGCTGATTTTTTGATTTATTGTAGAGATGAGGTCTCGCTGCCCAGGCGGGTCTCAAACCCACGGGCTCAGGCAATCCACTCACCTCAGCCTCCCAAAGGCACGGGGTTACAGGCTGAGCCGCCGAGCCCGGCCCTCCTCCCTTTTAAGGATCCTTGTGATTGCACTGGGCCTGCCCAGATGATCCAGGATGATATGCCTCTTTTAAGGTCAACTGATTAGTGACTTGAATTCTATTTGCAACATTAATTATTTGCCTTATAACCTAACATAGTCACAGGTTCAGGGGATTAGGACGTGAATTCCTTTGGGGAGGCCCTTATTCTGCAGCCACATTAGGGCTGGGCATAGCATGAGCATCTGCATTTCTAGCAAGTTCAGAGGTGTAGCTGAGGCTGCTGGTCTGGGAATTACATTTTGAGAACTACTGGTCTCAGGGAGGAGATGGGATTCTGTCTCTGGTCTTCCTTGCTACCGCGCCTCTAGTGGCCACCTCTGCTTCCACCTCTTTTCTTAAGCACACATTCTTCTCCTAACAGCAGATCAAGTGCTGTAGAGGGATATAAATCTATCCAAAGCTGCCACGGGATTCTGGGAAGGGGAGCTGCCCTGAGATTAGCTCATGGTGCCAGGGAAGGGTCCTGGGCCCTGAAAGACTTAAAGAAAGGAAATAGACCACGGATGCTAACTCAAAGGCTGTGGGCTCCCTGTGTCCAGTCTATGCTAACATCCGCTCCCCTTGCTCCTACAGGCAGGCCTCACTGTCTGACAGCTGGTCCCTAGCTGTGTGCTCTGAGGCCCAACTACAGGCCCCCAGTGTCCCTCCCTGTGGTCCTCTGGCCACGTCCCCAGTCAATAGCCTTGGGTCTCTGCCTCTTCTGTCTCTTTAAGCAACTCCAAATTGTGATCTAAAAGTTATAAACCCATTGTAATTTCTCCCCCTTCACTCATCCTGCCCCCTCCTGGCCTGCTATCTCTCCCAACCCGAGGAGCCCACCTCTTTATTTTTTCCTTTTTTTTTGAGTTGGAGTCTCTTTCTGTTACCCAGACTGGAGTACAGTGGCCGCTCCTGGTCACCGCAGCCTCGACCTGCTGGGCTCCGGCAATCCTTCCGCCTCAGCCTTCCAAGTAGCCGGAACTACAGGCGCGCACTACCACGCCTGGCTGATTTTTTGATTTATTGTAGAGATGAGGTCTCGCCAAGTTGCCAGGTGGGTCTCGAATCCGCGGGCTCAGGCAATCCACTCACCTCAGCCTCTCAAAGGCGCGGGATTACAGGCTGAGCTACCGAGCCCGGCTCCTCTTTATTTTTTCTAAATCTCCATCATTCCTCAAAGGTAAACCCATATTCCTTCTGAATATTCCAAAAGCATCACACACAAAAAACTTGATGTTTACACTGCAGTCACATATCCAGTTGCTGAAACTTGCTAATGGTGTTATATAGTCCTGGCTATTATTCTATCAAGTCATCACATGACCTTTTGCCCAAACCCTAAACTGCATGACAGAACAATCAAGCACTAGAACAGTTTCTACAGACTGACTAAGTGATGTGCCCATTCTTGAATTTTCCTCTTTTCTGTGTCACAGAGGTGAATATGCTTTGGCCGAATACACAGAGGTGAAAACTGTCACCATCAAACTCGGTGACAAGAATCCCTGAAGGAAAGGCGGGCTCCTTCCTCAGATGCTGGACAGCTGAATGTGGCAGACCAAACTTGCCGAAGGAAAAAAACCACATATCTGACCTTCCCGGGGCACTTTCTTCTGGAGGCTTTAAGTCTACTGGAGTTGAATGATTTCTGTTTTCTTCTCATGCTCATGGTTATTGACCAAACTGTGGATGCCCATATGTTGTGTGCAAAATTGCAGTCCTGCCTGGAGAGGGAGCTGTTGGCCATTTCTGTTTTACCCTTTAGACCAGGTCCAGAGACAGTGAAGATACTCAGGGCGTTGTTAAGAGGAGGTGGTAGTTGAAGTGTCCAACAGTTGCTTAAAAATGCTTTGCTGAATCTGACTCTGGTGACAACTGGGGGACGGGAGCTCTCTGCATGTTCTGCAAGCAGAGCCCTGCACCTGTGTCTCCTCAGGATTACCTGCTCACAGAATAAGCCCCTCCTCTTTCTGAGGTAGAAGTGGGACCATTCCGTGGGAAAAGATTAGCACTAAGTTTTTTTAAAAAGGATTACACAGTGGGAAGCTTTTGGGAAGTGCATACTGTGGAAGGGTACCCGAGCCTTGGGTGTGCACAGGTGTGGGTCTTCGAGGTCTGCATATTGACATTGACTGAGGGATTCAGCTTCAAACCAATACTGCCTTTGGAATATGACCAAACTCAAAGAGCTCACTCAAAAACTATGTCATGGTCCACCTTAACCAAGGCACTTTCTTAGGCAGAAAACATTGCAGATATAACCTTTGCTGCTAAGGATCCAGTCTTCTAACACCACAACACTGTAGCATCCTGGGGTAATTGACTCCCATATTTGACAAATCAGCCATAATTCACTTTAACAAATTATGCATTTCTACCATATTCATTCATGGTTTATGATAAACTGCATCATTTTCCTTTTCTCTAGTTCTGTTATCCATTTCAAATGAGTAAAACACACAGCTGGGAAAACTACTGTTATAATACAGCCTTGGTTTTTTTAAGTCCTATTTTGATATTTAATTTCTGACTAGTTAAAAAGTTAACACCTGGATCCCTTGGAGGAACTGGGTCTTCATCCAAGGGGCCGGAGTATTTCACAAACAGGTTGTGAAATTTTCTTTTCTACTTTGAGTATCCAAATGACGTGTAATTTCATGTTTGAACTTAGGAAATTGAAAGTGTTTCCACACAGTTTTAAAAGCAAAAACACACTTAAATTGTGTTATTTGATTACTTCTTCTGTTACTGACTAGTACTTTTCTAATTGGGAAAATGGTGCTCATGATAATTAAGTTGGAGAGGACAAATACTAAAATGGAGCTCTATGTCAGAACCAGTGTGTGTATAAAGAAAATCACATATCAAATGGCTTTATCATCCTTGTCAGAGATATGCAACTCACAACTCACCTTCCTCTCTCCATCAATTAACTCTTAGTGCTTACACTACCAGTAACTTGTTCAGCCAGAATTTGACTTCATACACTGAATTTTCAGTATGCTAACTCAGCTAACTATAGACACTAACCTTGATAGTACTACATTAGAGGGTTCCTACTCTTTCATTGTACAATAATGCCTTTAATATGAAATGCTAAATGCAATTATTTATAATTGGTATAGTTAATGTATCTTTTATAGTTGTAAGTACACAGAGGTGGTATATTTAACCTTCTGTAATATACTGTATTTAGAAATGGAAATCTATATCGTGTTAGGTTTCACTTCTTTTAAGGTTTACCCCCGTGGTTAAAAAATCTATGGGCCTGGTAGTTCTGATCGTAGCTGCAGATTGCGTTCAACAATACAACTACAGTAAAGTAAAAAGTGGGTATTTGGTAAACATTATGTTTTTTCATTTGAAGACCAAACTCATTTAAATTCTGTGGTAAGCCTTTCTCTTTCTGAGATCTGTACAAAACAGCTTGTAATAAAGCAGGATCGATGACTTAAGAATAAAATCACATTTGTTCAATCGATAGGCCCAGTCCTTTGCCTGAGTGTGAAACATTTCTGTGGGTTTTGGGGTGGACCAGGGAGGGGTTGGGATCCAGAGGTTAGACGTTTCAGTGGGCTGAGTCTAAGCTGTCATCTAAGTGGCCTGTGTCTCATTTTTATCACAAGGAGATGATGACGTAAGTGTGGAAAGTGGTGGGAGGCTTGCATGAGGATTTAGGGAAAGCACTGTGTCCCCAACTGTGAGCACATGTGTCTGTTTTTGTCACTTTTCTCTATGAGGATTTAGAAAAAGGATCTGGTTGGGTTTCACTGACCTAAAATTTCTAAGGCTTCTGACCAAGAAGCCTCTATCAAAGTTGTGAACTGACATGAGGTTGGATCTAGAACATTCCTTGACTCGGGTAGGTCCACCAAGCTCAACCTGTCCATCTGATGTTGAAAGCCCAGATCACTTTTACTAGGGTGGCAAAGCACTGCCTCTTTAAGAAAAAACTTTAGGGAGGCTTAGATCAGATCTCTGTTAATGTGTGCACTTATGTATACATTCATGTGCTTGGAAACATCTTATTTCTCAATCCAAATGTGAGCAGAAAACTGTAGGAAAATGACATTTCTTCTCCTTTGGTCTACGCAGGGCTGGACTTCCTGAAGGGAACCACTATGGGGACAATGACAGGGTAGTATGTGTGCCTGTGAGTACCCATACATGTACTTGTGTGCTCTGGTGTGCCTGTGGGGGTGGGCACAGTCTCTAAAAGTAAACCCTCTGGAATGCCCTAGCTTCCCCTGTTGGGGGAGGAAGCCTTTCCAATGTCTTGGCTACCTGCTCCTTGTGACTGACTTGAACTTGAACTTGAAGGGGGTTAATGAGGGATGCTTTAAAAATTGCCCAAGGAGGAATGTCTGGGGAAGCTGAGTACCCAGCTAAAGAAAGACAGCTAGAAGACACAGAAGGAGCAGTCAGCCTCTGCATTTTCTGAAGGCTGAAATGTTAGTTCAGGGACATGGCCTCCAGCTGGCCCCACCCACCACAAAGGGGTCCATCCAGCCTGAGGTACTGAGAATCTGGGTAGGCTGCCCAGCAAAAGCTAGAGGACTATGGATCAGCCTCTCTCAGGAAGAAATGGGATATATAAATTATTCACATTTTAAAAATTAATGAAAATCCTCATATTCAAGAAATATTTAAAATGTACACCTAATTCTGAATCTGTCTTTGACAATACACATGACCAGCTTTAGAAATCTGAATGACAACATTTGCACATTTGGATGCGCTCACATATGCCCATTTCCTTTGGTCACTGAGATTCCGTGTTTTGAAGCATAGAGTGAATTGAAAGTTACTTCCAGAAGGACATGTACTGCATTGGCATGTTACGAATTTCTGCTCCTTCTATTCTCCTTTTTAGCAAGGAGACCTTTTCTCTTCAGACACAAGAAGACCTTAAAGTCTGTCTTGTGTTGGAATGGTCCAAGCATAACAAGTTACTCCTGTGGCTAACGCAGTTATCAAATCAACCTCCATCCCTTGATTAATTGCTCATTTTGCCACAATCATTGCAACAGATCCCTGACATAAGAACCTACTGGCTAGGCCCAGCTCCTTCCTGTAGGTGGCATTCCTCTTCTGGTTCTGCTCCAGGACATGGCTGGATCAAGCCCACAATAAAATGATCTCTATATACTGAAAATGCGAAGTTATACCAAATAAAGTTTCTAGGTGGTTCTACACATATGAGCAGACACGAGCATATGTACATCTCACCCTGAGCAATGACCGACAGACTTTCTGAATGAAAACGACATACTACCAATAACATTAGTGAAAAGAAAAAGGTGGAAAAGAATCTCAGCTGGCCTGGAACAATCTTCCTATGCGAACCTGTGACTAGCGCATGCCTCGTGGGATAGAGTTAAGTGCCGCGATAGAACCAGATCAAAACAGGCCATCCGTGTGTCGAGTGTTCTTGCCGATTCCTGCACCGGGGGCACTTCCTAACCTATGCCCAGGCTCATTCCAACTGGAAGCTGAGCGGCCCCCGCGGCCGCGCGGGCCAAGGCCGCTCCAGCGCCC
>NW_007255240.1:645684-647126 GCF_000164805.1 Carlito syrichta | reverse complement strand
CAGTCCCAGTCATTTTGAGAATTTAAGCTGCACTTTATTGTCATAGATTTTCCTTGAGTCATAATAATTTAGTTTGTATATAGAAGGTAATTCCAGCTCTGTATCATTACAAAACAAAATATTAAATGAAACTCAAACTGCTTCTTTCGTCATGGTGCATCAAAGTCTCTGTGTTCCTTGTGCATGGACTTTCAGTTCTTTACAAGAATAAAAAATACACTCCTTTTCCTCAGAACTTCCCTTCTCAGCAACCACTAAGCAGGCCATATATGATGGTAATTGATAGGTAACAATATAATCAAAGGGGTTTTTGATATCCATTCCCTGGCTCATTCCAACTGGAATTCGAGCGGGAACCGCGGCCGCAAGGCCAAGGCCGCTCCAGCGCCCGCCCGGGCGCCGGGCGTGCGCTTCCCCGCGGCGGCGCTAGGGGGCGGGGCCGAGCGCCCCGGAGGCGCGCGCCGCCGTCGCGGGGCTCACCCAGCACGGCCGACGCCACGCCCTGCAAACTGTCAGGGACGGATCGGTAGCAATCACACTTCTGCCTCTGGCGAATCGTGTGAGGCCCTCCGGGTGAGGACGGGATTGCGAAGCTGCACTCGCCCTTTTCGGAAGGGCGTCCAGGGGCGGCAGAGCCGGGGGCGAAGCCTCTTGGGCGCAGAGCGAAGCTGCTCGGGGTGCCCTCGCCAGCCAGGGAGGCAGCGCGCCGCTCCCCGGAGTCACTGCCGGGAGCGTCCGCGAGGTCGCGTTGGGGCCCCGCGGCTGCCGGGTTTGGCGACAGGGCGGTGGGGGCTGTGGGAAGTCCTGGGACTCTTCGAGGGGTGACGTTACTTGGGCGCGGGTCCTGGCGGGGCGGAGAGCCGTCGGGTTTCTGGGCAGGCTTCGCTTCCCGGGAAGGACACGTGGAGCCCGATCGGAGGCCCCTTGCCGAATGCGCGTGAATCTCCACAGTCTGCGTGTGTGTGTCAGCCCGGCTGGCGGGACGAACACCCTCAGAATAGGTTGAAATGTGACCAACTGCCAACATTCCACCGTGCTTTCCGTGTTCCTCCCCCGAGCGGACGGTGGAAAATGACTCATCGAACAGCCGTGTGCATGTTTGCAAACATCCATAGCTGAATTAGCAAATTCATGCGGTGGAAGACGCGCAGTTTGCAAAATATCAGCGCCTCAGAAGTACGCGCTTCCGTGCTGCCCCGCAAAGAGCGGCACACAAGGGAACGTTCACTGCCTCTCCACTATTTTCAACCGGAGTGTGGGGGCCAGCCCCGAGTCAGAGGTTCCTCGGCCCGTTTGGCTGCCCCTAGAGCAGGGAGACGGCGAGGGCGGCGCCGAAAGAGGACGGGCCCATCTCATCATGCCCCTGCCCGCGGGGAGCGACCAGGGCGCCCGAACCCGGCGCTCGGGGCACCGGGAGGGCCCGAGGGCCCGGGCGCCACCGG
>NW_007255240.1:626565-645552 GCF_000164805.1 Carlito syrichta | reverse complement strand
AGGCGGGGAGCCCCGAACCCCGAGCGAGCCGGAGCGGGGCGAGGGGCGGGGGTGCGTGTGGAGCAGAGGCAAGAAACTAATGCAGGAAAACGCACCGTGACGTCTATGGGTTTCCTCTGCCTTTGGAGAAAATCCTATCCTTTACCTTGCAAGAGGCGGTGTGCATGGGGGGGGGTGCGTTTCTTTTTTTTCATGGTTAAATCCCATCCTGTCAGTCTCTTTATGGAACCCTTCAATAGCTTTTCCTTGCGACGGGCATGCAATCCAGGCGACCTTCCTCCCCTCACATCCCCATGTGAGGTGGCCTCTGCCACCTCAGACCACCAGGCCATTGCCCCTGAGCCACCCTGGCCGGGCTCACTCTCCAGCACGGGCCTCTGCATCGCTGCCTCCTGACTCTTCACGTGGCCTTAGAAGGCCTTCCCTGGCCACACTGTCTCTCGTGTCCTTTGCTCTACAGCCTTCTTGCAGTCCCTATCTTCTGTGTATTCCTTCCTGTTCAACATTTCTCTTAATTACCTCACCGTCTCCACTTGAAGCTCCTGGGGTCTGAGACTGTATCCTTATTTTCATGACGATGCCGGGAGTCACCCAGTGAATGGCGGTGGAGTAACTGAATGGTGAATGACTTCAGACTCTTGGAGCACTTCTGTCCCCTAGCCTGTGTGTGCTCATCTGGGATTGAGAACAATATGTCTCTCTGGCCTCCGCTCCAAGGTTTTGTGACATCCTCAAACCCATTAAATACATTTTGTAGGCAAGCCAATATTAGTCAAGGGATGCTGATAGCACTAAAGGGATTTCTAGAATGGTAGGCCAACTATCTCGACCAGGCTTTTGATTCAAAAAGGAGCTGGACTGTATGGATGTTTCTAACATATTCACTTGCAAGGGTCTTCTAGCTCTTTGGTGCTGATAGTCTTTCCAAGCCTTCTGATAAAAAGGCCTCTGTTTCTCCCCTCTCAGAAACTTTAGAGCAGTTACTTATTTAACTGCCTGCTCTCCCCGCCAGGTTTGTAAGCTTATGAAGTTCACTCCTCTCAGAATGGGCTCAGTAAAACATTGTAGAATGAGTGTCAGGTTCCTTTTTCTCTTTTTCATTAAGTATTTAGGTATATTCATTAATGCAGGTATAAAGAGTTGGTAGAAGGAAATTGGTACGGTTTTAAAAAATTAATCAATCACTACTGCAGAAGACCTCTTGAAGCCCTCTTTAGGATGCATAATGAATAGAAAACATGCAACTTATGACTATGATTTGTTGCATTGATCTGAATCCAAAAGAAGCAGGAGGAAGCCAAGATCCGTTTGAGGGCAAAGATTGAGCAAAACTTGGGTAACTTCATCTTAAAACTTCTACCTTAGAGTGTAAGCCAAAATACCAATCATCATTTTAAAACTGCTCCAGGGGCAAAATTCTCCACTGGTAAAGTGATTTTCAAAAGGAAACTGAAAATGAAAAGGGGAACAAAATGTGCTGGGCGAGGGTTAGCCTAAAATATTTTAAGATTTTTTTTTTTTACTTGAAAACATTGTACGGTAAGACACTTCTGTTTTCAGAAGGAATGTCTAGCGTTTGGATCTCTGCAGTGTTGCTGGGTGTGTGTGGTGGCTGTTTTGGAGAGGTGTTTGAAACTGAGCTTCCCAGTTTCTGAATGATAATGTGTGATTTGGAGCCTTTATTTTCAAACAGATTCTGTCTTGCTGGCTCTCCCTTTCCCCATCTCAAGGTAATTTTCCGAATCAGGTTTTGCAATTTGTAAGACTTTAGTCATCTCCTAAATTTTGTCCAGACAGATCATTTTTCCTTTCCTCCTTGGTCTTTTCGGGCTTCCCAACTTCAAACACGGACCCACACACATGGATCCTCTCGACCTTTCCCTCTTTGGTTCAGAAAGTGCCATTTCAAAATGAGCAAGTCTGCTGGGACTGGACTTTCTAGCCCGCCTTCTCTTGCCTTAAAGACTATAGCCCACCTGTGCCAGTTGCCTGATTTCAAGGCATTTAGATGAGAAATTCTCACAGCCTTGTTCCATAGCTTGCTCAGTGTTCACACTGTTCAGGGAAGCTTCTAGAATATACCCGCCAGGGAGATAGAGTGTCTGTCTTCCAGCATTGATATTCTGAGCTTGTGGATGAGAGGCGAGGCAGAAGACCCTGCTGACCTCCCAGTGCTCGTGCTGTCATGCTGTTACTCAGGTGAGACTATCCCAGCCCTCCTGTGGAAAGTGGCTGCAGAACCTTTGCCTTGGTCAAATTCTCACAGCAACCCTGCGAGGTTGCCAGGGTGTGGGGTGCATGTCTATTTTTAACATGAAAAACCGAGACACATACATTTCAGCCTGGGGTCCCGCTGTTAATGTGTGACAGACACAATCCACGCCTTTGACATCCACCCTGTGCTTATTTACATTTTTATATAGTCTTGGGCATTACTTATATGACCCTAATTTTTTAAAAAATTATTTTTGACTGTGCTGGCACTCCCCATTTCAGAATTGTCTGTCTCAGAGAACACAGACAAGGTTGCTAATTACCTTGACTTTATATATAGGATAGATACCAGCACATGCATTTCACATGGTAATACCTTCCTGTCCTGCAGATAACCCCGAACTGGACCTGGGTCTTACCCTCGAGACTTTTCTGGTCCTTTAGTAGTCATAGCAGATGGGCACTCATGTTGGGGTGACCCCTAAGCTCAGTAGGAACCTAGCATGGAAACGCAGCACCTGACCTCAGTTTATCACATTCTCATTCATTTTAGGAGCTCAGTCTTAATCTAATTCATATTTTCTCCACCTTGGAACTATTTGGGGCCTGATCATTCTTTGTTGTGGACAGCCGTTTGTATTGCAGGATGTTTAGCAGCACACCGGACATCCATCCATTGTATGCCTGTAGCATACCTCCTTTCACCAAGTTGTGTTAACCAAAAATGTCTCCAAACATTGCCAGATATTCCCTGGGAGAGGAGAAAATGATAAAGCTCAGTTCTGCTAGCCCCTAAGCTCAAACTAACCTGACTTCATAGCCTGCAACAATTCCTGCTTTTTGAGATTATTGCCTGACTACTCCCTCTGGAATTACATGCTCACCTCTGAGCTTCCAGAAGAACCTGACCTGGGCAAAGGGAGGGCCTTGCATTGGGATAAGCAGTAAATGTGTCCACCCCTCCCCAACTGGAGTATGACCTCCTGAGGGCGGGGCCTCCCTGAGCCTCACGCAGAGCCCAACTGCCTTGCAGATGACAGTAGATATATGTTGACTGAGCAGTGACTGAACCCTTTACCAGTAGGTGTTTTGCAATTGTTTCGGAGTTACTTTGAGACTCTTCTCAGCTAGACAAGATCTGAGACCAGAATGGAGATGGGAAGGAGGGAGCTCTGTCCGTTCACCGCCCCCACCTGACTAGTTTGGCTGGACAGAGGAACTGTGAAATGGAATGTTACAAAGGAGAGAGGAAGATCAGTGAACCAATATAAATAGTAAATATTTGCAAGGGTGCAGGGAAGGATGGGAATTAAAAAGGCTTTCTGACTTTATGATGCTTTTCACCGCCAGAACAGGAACGCTTTCTGCTCAGCCGTGACCATGTGTCCAGGCCTTAACCTACCCCACAAGCAGTGACAGTGGTGGCGACAACAGTGTGACCTACCTTTGAAGACCAGTGGCCTCGAGGATTGATGGCTGGCATGTCGCGGAGACCTCCCAGCATGTACTGGTGTGTGGGGCCGGAGGGGTCAGCTGTGTGTCCAGAACGTGCCATGGAGACGCATAACGGTAAGGGCAGGCTGGCCACACTTGCCTGGGCGCAACCTACTGGGCTTGTCCTATGGGGAGTCTAGGCTATGTATTAACAGGGGGTTTTCAAACAGAGGACATAGAATGCCAACTATTTGGTGCTTTTTCATCGTAAAACTCTCACTTAAATTAGGACTCTCACTTAAATTCTAAAAATTGAGGAGCCAACATTGAGTGTATACCATTTATTGTAGACTCACTGATCTTAAGAATTGGGGTATCAATTCTTGTTGGTTAAAGGGCTTTTTAAAATGGGAATTTGGTTTTGTTTTTGTGTTATAAAACCTGTATACGTTTATTCAAGAAAAATTGAAAAAAGAAATATAGGGGGAAAGTAGAAAAAAATAATCACCCAGATCCCACTACCTCAAAAACAAACACAGTTAAAATCTTGGCATATTTTTCTGCTAGTCTGCTTCTTTGTGCTTGAAGGACTTGTAGCTTTATTGTACTTATAAGGTGTGCATAATGCTGTATCCTGCTTTTTTTCTCCTAACCTTCTGTCAGTAACATTTACCTAGGGCATCACCTGGTTCATGTGCTCAAGTAAAACATCATCTTTTATGGGAGCACTATGTAAAATTATTGAGCTGATTCTTATTCTCCTGTTGGACATATGAGTTGCTTCTAGTTGTTTACTCTTCCCAAAAGCATTCCATTCCCTTCTTTTTATGTGTGGTTTCATAGTTATTTTCACAATACAGATTTACAGATCAGATTATTGGGCTTGAACATTTTTAAGTCTCTTTGGGTTATATTGCCAGATTTTCCACTAGAGTTGTACCACTTTTAACACCAGTGGAATATCATTGATATTGTTGTTAACAATAAACATTTGCTAATCCCTTGTAGGTCCCAGGCACAAAGAGTTCAGTGCTTTATGAAATAATCTCATTTAAAATATTCTTATAACAACCTGTGAAAATGGTATTTTTGTAGCTAAGGAACATGAGGGTAAGAGAGGCCTAGAAACCTGCTCAAGGTCAATAAAGCATAAGCTACAGAAATGCCATCCAAACCCTCATTCCAAAATTCCAGGCCATGCTGCGGGAGTTGAAAGGGCCCACATGTTGGGTTTGAAAGGCCCAAACACATTTGTACCCTCCCCTGTGTTAACAATTGGGGTTGCCCTTGGCTCAGCAGAGATTTTATTCAGTTGCTTGAGTATTTTTCTCATCTAAAGTGTCCAGCAGCTAACTAGGGTGATGTTTCTGGAGGGTTTCCTTTCATATATATCAGATTATGAAATGGGAGAAGAATTTGCCTCTTGACATTGCCCGGCACTAAATGTCTTCAGAGTTATGAGTTGCATCTTTTATTTTTTAGTTGGAATCTCACTCCATCGCTCAGGCTGGAGTGCAGTGGCGTGATCATGGCCACCGCAGTGACGACCTGCTGGGCTCAGGTGATCCTTCCACCTCAGCCTTCCAAGTAGCCGGAACTACAGGTGTACAAAAATTTTTAATTTTTATTGTAGAGATGAGGACCTGCCAAGTTGCCCAGGCTGTTCTCGAACCCATGGGCTCAGGCAATCCCCTTACCTCAGCCTTTCAAAGTGCTGGGATTACAGGCTTGAACCACTGCACCTGGCTTGCATCTTTTTTTTATAAAAATTTTATTTTATAATAGGAACGTGGGGTACAAGTGAGGATTAACTACACAAGTAGGCTGCATACAGGTTAAGTTTGGGTTTCTAACTGGCCCTCACTCCCCCGGCAATGACCCAAGTACCCTTTGCATGTTATGATTTGTTTCTTTTAAAAAAATGTTTTTCAGGCACATGTCTTTTCAGTTGCCTTTAGAAAGGCTTTGCTGTATTACTGTGAGCTCACAGTGGGATGGGCAATAGAATGCTAGGGCTGACTTTTGGGTAACACCTCTACCTTTCCAGAGCACTTGCAACTTCATTATCCCTCCTGCTACTCCTCTTAGCATTCCTGGGGGATGAGGGATGAGGGTGGAGCCAGGGACAGGGACATTGGATCCATTTGGGGCTTGTTAAGTAGGTGACTGTCATGTGGAAAAAGCCCTACAGGGACTCTGCTCCATCCCCTTCCTGGCCAACATTTGGTGATCTAAAGAGTTTTCTCTAGCCGGGAGTGGTAGTGCATGCCTGTAATTCCGGCTGCTTGGAAGACTGAGGCGGAAGGATCGCCAGAGCCCAGCAGGTCGAGGCTGCGGTGGCCGGGAGCGGCCACTGCACCCCAGTCTGGGCGACCGAGTGAGACTCCAACTCAATTAAAAAAAAAAAAAAAGAGTTTTCTCAACTCAGGCCCCCAGAATTGCTGGGGAGCTTCTCAAACTGCCAGTGCCCAGGCACCACCCACACCCACTGGTGCACATCCTGTGGGGAAAGGGCAGGCATGGTCATTTTTTAAAAGTCCCCCTATGATTCTCATGTGCAGCTCTGGTGGAGAATCAACCAATCTAAATGGTTTGAGTCCCATAGAACAGCATTTCTCAATGTATGCTTTGTCACGAGTGCTCTGTGGAGTCTTGGTGAAATGCAGAATCTCACTTGGTAGGTCTGGGGTGCGGAGCGTCTGCCTTTCCAACAGGTTCCTGAGTCATGCCGATGAGTAGCAAGACTGTGATGGTCCCAGTGATCCCCCATGGGTTGTAACAGGTTGCAGGGACCTGGGCACAAAGGGCCCAGGACAAACCCGGCCCCACCTCCGGGTCTGGGGTAGGACAAATAGCCAGAACATGTTAATGTGCTTGAGAGGCCAAAGCACTGACATTCCCCAGCCCCCATTTTTTTCCCCTTAAAGGACTGTGTCTGAGTTACACTGTTCCTGAAGGGGGCATCCTCTCCCCAACAGCTGTGATCAGATGGGAACAAGCAGGCTCAGAAAAGTCTTGATCTCAGGACTCCCCATCATCCCTGTTCTGAATAACCTTGCGGGCACATACGAGGGCGAGGGTCCTGGTGGGACTTAAGCAGGTGCTTTGGCCTGAGACAGGACAGGGAAGTGACACTCTGTGAATCCTTAAGGGTGAAAGAGGTGTTTGTGCAGGGACACAGAAAGCACAGAGTTGAAGATGCAAGGAAAGTAGCCTGAAGTTCTTTGGAAAATTCTGTCCTGTGGTCAGTATTAAATAAATGATGCATTGAGGAATTGTAGTCATAATTGAATCCTGATAAGGAAAGCTACTAATCTATGCCCCATGCTCAGAGCGTTTAAAGGCCCCACAGGTGAACCGCAAAGCTGAACCGGCAACTGCTGAGCCCACAGGCCTCACCTCCAGAGGAAGCAAAGACTACAGCACCCCCTGCAGAGCCCAACTTGAAACCGTTGCTTGTTGGATTTCATTTTTACACAATGTAAATACATACATCAAGGCCACAGCCAGAGGGCAAGTGGCACTCAAAGAGTTGCATGTAGCCACACCTGTGTGCTGGGCTTACACTGTGCTTTGCTTATCTGTGGTATTTATGTTTTCTACAATGTATAAATGTTACTTTTTGTTTTGTTTTGTCTTTCTTTTGCAATCAGAAGAATAATATGGCAGATCTTTTTAAAAATAGAATCAGGGTCTCATTTTGTTGCCCAGACTGGCGTGCAATGGTGCATTTATAGCTCACTGGAGCCTTGAACTCTTGGGCTCAAGTAGTCCTCCCAACTCAGCCTCCCTAGTAGCCCCAGTGCCACCATGCCCAGCTAATTTTAAAGGCATGCACCCCCACACCCAGCTAATTTTTTTGTAGAGAAAGAATCTTACTATTTTGCTCAGGCTGGTCTCAAGCTCCTGGCCTTAAATGATCCTCCCACTTCAGCCTCCCAAAGTGACAAGTTATTTTTTAAAATTGCTGTTTCTTTAAATACTGATAGTTTGTTATTAGGATCTAACCAGCATGCCTCTTGTGCTCACATTCAAGGTCAAATTGGCTTCAACTGGCCTCTTCCCCTTTCATACCTTTCTGGAACAAATGGGGGAATACTTAACTTAATATGACTGCAGGCCAGGCATGGTGGCTCCTGCCTGTAATCTCAGCACTTTGGGAGGCCGATGTGGGAGGACCGTGCCCGTCGTCCTAGTGACTCAGAAGGCTGAGATGGAAGGATCGCCTGTGCCCATGCTCGTGCCACTGCACTCCAGCCTGGATGACAAATTTAAAGATAAATAAAATAAAAATATATATATGTACGTATGTATATAACTACAGCTGAATGCCTTGCAGGGCTTACCCTCTGAGTGTATCCTCAGAGCTGGAGCTGAATTTGTTCCATCGCATTTTTTCTCAGACCTCTGGAGTTCATGGGGAATCCTGGTTTTCCCTCTTCTACCCCACAAATCTACCAGCCTCACTTCAGGGAAGACTGTTTCAGGCCCAATTTTCTGCTCTGGCTAAGAAAAACTGACTGCCAAAGGAAATCCAGTGATACTCAAATTAATGTAGTGGCAACTCCCTCACCCCTTAAAAATCCTTGAAAGATAACATGTTTGAAAATGATAAAATTGCTCACATCTGTAATCCCAGTGCTTTAGGAGGCTGAGGTGGGGGGACCACTTGAGCCCAGGAGTTTAAGACCAACCTGGGCGCCATAGTGAGATGCCCTCCCTGCAACCAATTAAATGTTTTTAAAAGCAGCTGGGCTTAGTGGCAGACACCTGTAGTTCCAACTATTCAGGAAGCTGAGGCTGGAAAATAGGTTGAGCCCAGGAGGTCAAGTCTGCAATGAGCTATGATTGAACCACTGCACTCCAGCCTGGGCAACAGAATGAGACTCTCTCTAAAAGAAAAAAAAGAAGAAAGAAGGAAGGAAGGAGCAAATGATAAAGTTCTAATGATATGAAAGAAAGAGAGACAGAGAAAAGAAAGAAAATATTTCTTTTTTAAAAAATAGAAATAATGATATTTATTGCACAGTGTGGTTAATATAGCTAACAATTCAATACAGTACACTTCAATACAACCAAGGTTTTCATCACAAAGAGTGTCAAATATCTGAGGTGATGGCTAGGTTAATTAACTTTATTTAACTGAAAATGATATTTCTAAGTGTGGTTTAGAAAAAGACCCAGACTTTAATACAGCACGTTTTTACTTCGGGTTTTTTTTGATAAGGGTATTTTGTATTTTTACTTGTGTACTAGGTGTGTTTTCACACCCCTACCTGTTTGGACTTGCATGGCTTCAACACATTTTTTAGAAATCCTTTCATAGCATGTGGCAGGCTTCACCTAGTCAGCGTGAGGTGGGGGTCTACATGTGCCTGCCACGTGACCCACTGTGTGTTTGTGCAGTACAGTTGTGTCCCAGAAGGGTGTGTGACAGCCCTCCCCTCATTAGCCCTGTGAGCAGTCAGCTTGCCTGCAGTGCCAGAGGAACATTTAGAAGGCTTTGATGAGTTTAGTGGTGAGCTGACAGAGCAAGCCATAAAGGAGGTACTGGGCCTGGGCTACTGGGTGGACAACCTTGGCAAACATGTCATTAGACTTTCTTCTGCATATCTCTGATACCAGAGTGGAAAAACCTGTCTCCCCCCAAAAAGAAAAACCTGTCCTGCCAGCTGAGGTGCGCCACCCAGCACAGCAGAGAGTAAGGAAACTTTCATATAATTCAGGCGGAGAACCCTTGGTGAGAGTCTTCTGGACTGTGGGGCGTGGGAGTGCTTGGGCAAACATCATCCAGGTGGTGGCTCACACCCCACTCTGCGAGTGGTTGTCGCTTTAGCCCTGAAAACCCTGACACAGCCACATTGCCTCTCAGAGCACTGTTCACCACCGGACCCAGCATGGACCAAAGGAACAGAAGGAACATTCCGGAGGGTCTTCAGATCCCAGGTTGTTTCATGGCTACTTCCATTGTTTTTTTTATTCTCCTTTTGCTTTTTCAAATCTGTATTAAAAATATAACTCTTAATATAAGAGCCAAATGTTTTGCTCAAGTGGGGGCTCGTTCTGCCTTCTAGAAATAGAAGCAGGAAATAGACCAAATTGGGAAGTGCCTCTAGGGTGGCAGCTTGCCTTCTTGGCCAATGTAGGAAATTCTATCAGGGACTGATGCCCACTGATGAGCCAGCTCACATCCTTAACCTGTTCCTCCTGTGGGTGTCTTGCTTGCCCTGCTGTGCTGTGCTCACACCATGGGATCCAGGAAAGGAGGATTGGACCGGACTTTGCTGGGAAGAAGACACCAGCCTGACCACAGGAATGCATTGGCCTCCTCCAGGGAGTGTAGCCAGTGTCCAGTAAGGAATACCTCATTGATTGAAGCAAAAGAAAGAGAGGCTGGTTCATGGCCCTGGTGATGGAAGAAGTGGGTTTGGGTGTCCAGGGCATCCAGCCATGCAGGTAGCAGTTAGCACAGCTGTGCTTCATATCCACAAAGCAGAGCCCAACTACAGAGTCTCTGGGGCTTGGTGAGACTGTGAATATTAACCTTAGTCTGAGACTTAGATTTTCTCCTGATTATTTATCCAGAATATGCTTGCTTGCTTCTAGCGATGGGGAGCTTACTACCTAGCAAATGATGCCTGGCTTTCTGTGGACACCTCTGTTAGGAAGTTTATGTTGTGCTGCTGTAGGAATCTGTCCTGCTCTCTCCACCATTTAGGCCAATAAGAATCCCTTTCCTCTTTCTTGGAATAACTAAAAACAGACACTTGACCTCTCTACAGATTCTTTTTTCATCTGAATAAGCTGTCCCATTGGTTGGCCATTGTCAAATTCACAGGTTCCTCATGGAAATCACTAGACCATTTTCACCTTAGTCCATCCATGGACTAATCATTAGGCCACAGCCACCTGGGTCCTGGGGAGGAGCTTCCCCTGCTGCTCACCCCTCCCCCTCCCCCACTGTGGACGGTCTCTCAGGAGCACACCCACTCACTCACCCCATTCTGGGTGGCCTGAGCCTGAATGAAGGTGGTGATTCACCCAGAGCCTCAGCCCTCACCCACTTCCCTGCCACCCCCACCCCACACTTGCTGCTGACTTGACCCTTTTTATGTGGGTGGGCAGGGCAGCCATACCCGGTGGCCCCTACACTTGCTGGGGAGCAGCCCAGGCCCACGTGTCATGCATTTAGCCGGCAAGAGAGAAGATTTTTCTGGTTGGCCATCTGCCCTGGCCCCCACAAGGAGGTCAGTGGCCTGTGTGCAGGGAGAGGCCTGTGAAGGACATCCCCAGGACCCTGTGAAGGACAAGAATTTTCACCCACCTGTTTGAACTCCTGGTCCCCGTGAGTTAGACCTTGAAGGAGCCATAATTGGAGATTTTAATGAAATTCTTTAGTTCTCTGGGAATGAAGCTCTCTAAGCTCTAGTATAAGAATTTCATATATATTTTTGAGAACCCCAATGAATGAGAATAGGGAGCTACCAGTATTCCTTGGAAGTCCCAATTCTGAGTCCTTTACGATTCAGGCCACCTCTGTGGTCAGTTTGTCTAGACTCCACTTGCCCATCTTGGTATTTATTGGGTGACATTTGTTATAAAAAGGAAAAGAGAAAAAAACCTCCAGAATAGAAACATGCATCTCAACAATAGAATCCTTCCTGAGCTGCAGGAGTAATCACACATTCGTCAGAAGCTGTACTTTCACAGTAAAGAATGTTCAAGATCACAGTTCCTTTTGACAGTGCTGGCAAGGGTTATGCCCAGCTATGTCTTTTCACCCTCTGTTCATCTTCCAGCACCCAGGGGCCAGGGCACGTTGCCAAGTGTTAGCTTAATATCACCTACCTGGTCATTTCAGGAGAAACCAGTAACACAAATAACTTAATTTCTGTGGCACTTTGAACTTTCAGAGGCTTAGCGATATTTAAAGACCTAGAAAAACTGTATGAGACTATGTGACATTGCTAATTTGAGGTTAGAATTTGATTTCAAGTGGACAAGAATGGCTCTTTGAAATTCCTGCTAGTAGCTCATTTGGGACTTGAGCTGGCCATGTGAACTCTGAGATACAAGTGGGTAGTTGCAGGTAGCCCACACCTGTGCGGGTCAGAGGTGGAGGACCTCGCTGTCCTGGTGGGGCTGGGTTGGGGAGGCCAGTGCAGGGCCTCTCCACCCCTACTCCAGCTGCTAGGCTCATTTGGCTCTAGTGGGCAGTTGCCTTATCTCTGTGCAAACATCATCTCTGGGTTCAGAAACAAAAAGCGAGCAAAGAGCCCCTGTCTGACAATAGGCAAGGGACATTCTTCTGTGCCCAATTCCTCCCTGAATGTTAAACGAAATGTTATTTGTCTGTAACTTCACACATTCTTGTAGTGGGTTGAAGTGACAGGGAGAAAGCCATGGTTCCCTTTGACCCTTTTCTATTGTACCCACAGTGAGCACTGTTAGCTGGTTGAGTGTGTTTCCTTCCTTCCTAACCTCTTCCTAAGTGCGTGCACGCATACACACACACACACACACACACACACACACACACACACACACACACATGCAATCCATTTTTTATGCTTCTGGTTTCATTGGTAAACCAATAATTCTATGATTCAAAGCATTATTCGGGAAATTTGCAACCAGCTGACCTTATAGGCAGAGTTTCTATAAATTACATGGAAAGCAACTTCATATGATGCTAAAAGAAGTCAGCAAAAATGCTGGCAAAAAAATCTTTTTTTTCATTGACACTTATTTCTGAAGGGTTTTTTTGTATGTTTTTTGGGGGTTGTTTTGAGCCAGAGTCTCACTCTGTCTCTCAGCAGTAGCATGCTCACAGCCACTGCAGCCTTGACCTGCTGTGCTCAGGTGATCCTTCTGCCCTAGCCTTCCTAGTAGGTGGTACTACAGGCAACGCCACCACACCCAGCTAAGTTTTTGATTTCTTGTAGAGATGATGTCTTGCTATGTTGCCCAGACTGGTCTTTAACTCCTGGACTCAGGCAATCCTCTTGCCTTGGCCTTCCCACAGTACCGGGATTGCAGGCTTTACAGTCATGAGCCACTGCGCCCAGCCTGAAGTTCTTTTTAATGGCCTGCATTATCTGCATTTCTTCTAAGACCTGACTTGTTTATCTTTATTAATTCAGCTTTATCATTTCAGCCATTATCATACATCTATTTGTGGTAGATACTGTTCTGGGTGCTAAAAACATAGCAGGCATGTGGCCTTTGTTCTCTCAGGGCTATGAATTGTAGCAGGAAAAATAGACAGCAAAGAGCAGGAAGGAAACCAGAGAGTGATACTTGATGATGATAGCATTAGAGCACGATTGTATGTGGAAGTGGCACCACGCAGCTATTTTTAATTGTTATTAGATAAGGCATGGATGTTGAAGCTCAGATCTGTTCGCCTGACCAGAAAGAGAACGCCCAAGGAAGCCCAGGGAGAAGATTGTTTTTTTAACATACTGAAAACAACAGAGAATGTTATGCCCAGACCTCATTCCTGTGCTCATTCATTCACTCCATTCTGTGTCAGAGCCTGCTATAGATAGGACCCTCAGAAAAATGTCCTCATAATGCACATATTCTAGGGGGAAAACACAGTGAGTAAACATGTGCTCTACTGTTAGGAGTGAAAAGACCCACAAAGAAATCAACCAGGTTGCAGGAATGGAGAATGATAGGCACGGGGCACTTTTAGATCAGAGATCAGGGAAGATATCTAAGGAGGGGTGGCATTTAAGTAGAATCAAGTGAATGGGGTCAGGAGATCAGTTCAGTAAAGAGTTTGGGAAATGGTGCTCCAGGCAGGGCATCAGCAGCTGCAAAAGCTGGAAAGTGGGAATGAGCTTAGTATGTTTGAGTAATAGCAGAATGGCCTGTGCAGTTGGAGCAGAGTGAGAGAAGCATTATATGGGGCTGGAGGGGTAAGCCTTTATAGCAGTCTGTGGCAGGGGTGTACATTGTTCAGAACCTGATGGAAGCACCTGAGGAGCAGCACGATCTTATTTGGGGAGTTAGAAGGCTGTTACCAGGGCCCCAGAGGAAAGAGCAGGCATATCCCAGGATGGTGGGGTAGGTGTAGGAAGAAGAAATGGACTGAGAATATGTTTTAAAAGAAAGCTATCAGGACTTGTTTTACGTACTTACTATTATGTAGCAAGCCATCCTATAACTTAGGGGCTTAAAACAATAGCAGTTTATGATTTCCCAGGTTTCTGTGGGTCCAGAATCTGGGCGGGATTCAGCTGGGTGGTTCTTCTTGCTTCACTCCAATGCCTGGTGCTTCAGTACTCCTTCACATGACTTCTCTCTCTTCCATATACCTTCTCATCATCCAGACATCTAGCTCAAGCTTCTTTACAGCCTACAGCTGAAATCCCAGACCTCGGTAGCAGAAGCTCTTCAACCTCTTATGGCTTAGGCCTAGAGCTGGCACAGCATCACCTCTACCACTGTCTGTGGGTCAAAACAAGTCAAAAGACCAGTCCAGGTTCAGTCCACGACAGAAAATAACTACCTCCTGAGGAGAGGAACAGCATCTTTAATATATCACAGACTTTAGTAATGGGTCAGATTAGTGAGGAGGAAAAAGAAGAGGATCCAAGATGTACTTACCACTCAGATTTAGCCAACATTGATACTTTGTGATTTTTGCTTCAAAAAATTATTGTAAGAAGTCAAAACTTATAGATACAGCTAGAGCCCCTTTGGATCTCTCCCTGATTACTGTTCTCCTTCAGCTCCAGGGGTAGCCATCATTTGGAAGTTAGCATGAGCTCTTCATGTTTTACACCATAACTAAATATGCATGTGTCTACAAATACATTGTATTGTTTCTGTTCTGCTAGGTGAGTCCCCTCTGGACTGCTACCTATTGCTCAAGGATTGGCATGACCTCTACAATGCCATCCACCTGGGTTAAGGAACAGCCTTCACTAAAGGAAAGAAAACCACAAAACCTGAATCTGCAAGATGAAATTGCATGCGGTCCTCAGTCTCTTTTTTCCTAGGAAGATATGCCAGGGTGTCGTTGTACAGGGCTAGGTTCTAGTCTAGCAAAGGATCCAGCCTGGGTGGCCCTCTCAGAAGGCTAGCCTGTCAGTAACATGCTAAGTGTGGGCACTGGATGTTTATAGGGAACAACTTGGTGCCTGTAGGATGTGTAGTCCCCCAAGATGGAGGGTGGGAGCCACTAGAAACATGGGAAGCTGAGCTTGGGTGCTACCTCTTCATCTGGGACAAGGCGCACCTCTCAGCTGGCTCTTTGTTCAGGTGTGGGGGAGAGAACAGGCCAACCAGAGTCATGTTTTGACAATCCTGCTTGTTTCAGAACAGTTTTTATACTAAACATTTTTTTTTTTTTTTGAGTTGGAGTCTCACTCTGTCGCCCAGACTGGAGTGCAACGGCCGCTCCTGGCCACCGCAGCCTCTACCTGCTGGGCTCCAGCGATCCTTCCACCCCAGCCTTCCAAGTAGCCGGAACTACAGGCACGCGCTACCACAACTGGCTGATTTTTTGATTTATTGTAGAGATGAGGTCTCGCTGCCCAGGCGGGTCTCGAACCCGTGGGCTCAGGCAATCCACTCACTTCAGCCTCCCAAAGGTGCAGGATTACAGGCTGAGCCACTGAGCCCGGCTCTAAACATTTTTAAATAAGTATTTTTATACTGTGCCAATCTTTTTGCAACTTACCTTTTCAGTCAACATTATGTGTATACCACAAGCCTGCACTATATTTTTTGAGAAACTGGATATAACACTTTGCCTATAAAACCATCTAGGCCTGATGCTTTTTTATAGGTAGATTTCTTTTTTTTAATTACTGATTCTCTTTCTTTAAAAGTTGTAAGTTATGGGTTAAAAGCATTTTTAGATTTTCTTCTTGAGTTGATTTTGATGACACAATTTACAATTTTCTAGATGGTTGTCCATTTAATCTAAATTTTCAAATGTTTTATCATGAAGTTCATAGTCCAGGATTTTAAAATAGATCTTTAAAGTATTTTATTCATGTTTAATAGATAAATCATATATGTGATATAAAATTTAAAAGTACAAAAGGGATACAATGACAAGTATCTCCCCCCTCCCATCCTCAGTCCTCCAGTTGCCCTCTCTTCTAAAGAATTAGGGCAAATACTTAGTTCTCCCTTTTTTTAACTTCAAAAACCATAGTTTCTTAGGCTTAGATTCAAAATAGTATTTTTATAAGTCTTTAGTCTATGCACAACTTTGAAATGTTAGATTTTTATCACAGATTTTTTTAAATATTACCAAAAGTTTTGAGCACATTACAAAAGTAGAGAGTATGCTATAACGGACTTCTTTGTACCCATTACTCAACTTCAGCAATTATCACAGGTGGCCAGTCATTTGTTTTTTCAACCTCTTCTTTTTGACACGAAATGATTGTATGTATTTATGGGATACAGAGTGATGTTTTGATATACATATATAATGTGTAATGATCAAATCAGGGTTATTAGCATATCCATCACCTCAAACATTTATCATGTGTTGGGAACATTCAACATCCTCTCTTCAACATTTTTGAAACTATACAATAAATCATTGTTGACTATATTCACCCTCCAGTGCTATAAAACATTAGAACTTATTACTCCTTTATTCCTCCTATTCAACTGCAACCTGCAATTGTTAAACAACCCCTCCCCCCACTTCCACACATGACCAGTCTCCATCTATGTATAGCCCCTTCTCCCTCTCTCCAGATGATTTAGAGCCCTATTCCATATTAAGAAATGTAGGCTGGGTCCAGAGGCTCACGCCTGTAATCACAGCACTTTGAGATGGGAGGGCAAAGTGGGAGGACTGTTTGAGCCCAGAATTTTGAGACAAGCTTAAGCAACATAGCAAGACCTTGTCTCTATGAAATATCAAAAAAATTAGCTGGGTATGGTGGCATGCACCTGCAGTCCAAGCTACTCTGGAGACTGAGACAGAAGGATCACCTGAGCCCAGAAGGTCAAGGC
Source organism: Carlito syrichta (assembly GCF_000164805.1). NCBI lineage: Eukaryota > Metazoa > Chordata > Mammalia > Primates > Tarsiidae > Carlito > Carlito syrichta. Next base: position 628,908 of record NW_007255240.1, on the reverse strand, counting down.
TGCAGTGAGCAATCACCATGCCACTGCACTTCAGCCTGGGTGACAGAGTGAAACCCAAACTCAAAAGAATTAAATTAAAATTAAAATTAAATAGTGACACACAACTCAAGGATCATGCACCATGACCAGGTAGGCTTCATTCCTGGAATGCAGGGCTGGTTCAACCTTCAAAAGACCATAAACGTAATTTAGCACATTAATAGATGCAAAACTAAGAATCACAGGATTATCTCATTAAATGAAGAAAAGCATTTAACAAACTCATGCATCCTTTCCTGATAAAAACCCTTGAAAACCTAGGCATAGAAGGAGCATTCCTCAAAACAATAAGAACCATCTATAATAAACCTGCAGTCAACATTTTGCTAAATGGGCAGAAGCTAGAAGCATTCCTTCTAAGAACTGGAACAAGACAACAATGCCCACTTTCACCCCTTCTACTCAACATAGTGCTGGAAGTCCTAGCCAGAGCTATCAGGCAAGAGAAGGAAATCAGTGTATCCAAATAGAAAAAGAGGAAGTTAAACTATCTCTCTGCAGATGATATGATTCTATACATAGTAAACCCTAGGGATTCTGTCAAAAACCTCCTCACACTGATAAAAGACTTTGGGAAAGTCTCAGGTTACAAAATCAACATGCAAAAGACAGTTGCATTTCTATACACCAGCAACAAGCAGGTGGAGAACCAAATAAAAAACACAATCCCATTCACAATAGCCACACACAAAAAATGAAATACCTTGACATCCACCTAACCAGAGAACTGAAAGACCTTTACAACGAGAACTACAAAATGCTGCTCAAAGGAATCAAGGATGACACAAACAAATGGAGAAACATCCCATACTCGTGAACTGAAATAATTAATTATGTCAAGATATCCATCCTACCCAAGGCAATCTACAGATTCAATACAATACCCATCAAATTACCAATATCTTTTTTCACAGACCTGGAAATGACAATACAGAAATTCATTTGAAAACAAAAAGGAGCACAAATAGTGAAAACAATCCTCAGCAAAAGGAACAAAATGGGAGGTATCACACTTCCAGACTTTAACCAAGACAACACGATATTGGTACAGAAATAGACACAAAAACCAATAGATCAGAACAGAGATTCAGGAATTATTGTAGAGATGAGGTCTCACCAAGTTGCCCAGGCGGGTCTCGAACCCACGGGCTCAGGCAATCCACTCACCTCAGCCTCCCAAAGGGACGGGATTACAGGCTGAGCCACCGAGCCCGGCTAAGCAATTCATTTTCAACAAAGCCAATACCAATCACTGGGGAAAGGAGACCATATTTAGCAAATGGCTGTAGGGAAAACTGGCTAATCACATGCAGAAGAATGAAACTGGACCCCTACCTATTACAGTATACAAAAATCAACTCAAAATAGATCAAGGACCTAAACATTAAACCTCAAACTATAAGAATTCTAGAAGAAAATGTAGGAAACACCCTTCTAGACATTGGAGTAGGAAATGAATTCACGACCAAGTCCCAATAGCAAATGCTACAAAAGCTAAGTTAGACAAGTGGGACCTCATCAAACTGAAAAGCTTTTGCACAGCAAAATAAACCGTCAAGAAAGTAAAGAGACAACCCACAGAATGGGAAAAAACATATTTGCAAATTATACGTCTAACAAAGGCTTACCATCCAGGATCTACAAGGAACTCAAAGTTAAAAGAAAAAAAAAGCATTAAAAAGTGACCAGGCCAGCCTCCGTGGCTCAGCCTATAATCCCAGCACTTTGGGAGGCCAAGGTGAGTGGAATGCCTGAGCCTGAGGGTTCGAGACCTGCCCAGGCCACTTGGCGAGACCTCTCTCTACAATAAATAAAACATTAGCTGTGCATGGTAGCTTATGCCTGTAGTTTCAGCTACTTGGAAGACTGAGGCAGGAGGATCACCTGAGCCCAACAGGTCGAGGCTGCAGTGGCTGGGAGCGTGCCATTGCACTCCAGTCTGGGCGACAGAGTGAGACTCCCACTCAAAAATCAATCAATAAATTCATTAATTAAAAGCGAGCAAACGGCCGGGCGTGGTGGCTCAAGCCTGTAATCCCAGCACTTTGGGAAACCGAAGTGAGGGTATTGCCTAAGCCGACGAGTTCAAGAATAGCCTGGGTAACTTGACAAGGCCACATCTCTACAATAAATTAAAAAATTAGCTGAATGTGGTAGTACATGCCTGTTGCTCCGGCTACTTGGAAGATTAAGGTGGAAGGATTGCCAGAGCCCAGCAGGTCAAATGAGTGAATGTGCCATTGCACTCCAGCCTGGGCGATGGAGTGAGACTCCAACTCAAAAAAAAAAAAAGTGAGAGCCGGG
>NW_007255240.1:619699-626433 GCF_000164805.1 Carlito syrichta | reverse complement strand
AAAAAAAAAAATCAGCTGGGCTTGGTAGTGCATGCCTGTAATTCCGGCTACTCGGAAGGCTGAGGCGAAAGGATTGCCGGAGCCCAGCAGGCGAGGCTGCAGTGGCCGGGAGCGGCCACTGCACTCCAGTCCGGGCGACAGAGTGAGACTCCAACTCAAAAAAAAAAGTGAGCAAAGGACATTAACAGACACTTCTCAAAGGAAGACATAGAAGCAGCCAACACGTGAAAAAATATTCAGCCTCACTAAGCATCAGAGAAATGTGAATCAAAACTACAATGAGATACCGCCTAACTCCAGTAGGGATGATTATCATTAATAAGTCAAAAAACAACAGATGCTAGTGTGGGTGTGGAGAAAAGGGAATACTTCTACACTTTCAATGGGAATGTAAGCTAGTTCACCCTCTATGGAAAGCAATTTGGTGATTCCTAAAAGAACTAAAAATTGATCTTCCATACAATCCAGCAGTCCCTCTCTTGGGGATATACCTGGAGAAACATAAATCACTCTACTAAAAAGACACCAGCACACTCATGTTTATGGCCACACTATTACAATAGCAAAAACATGGACCCAACCCTGCTGCCCACCGAAAGTGGATTGGATAAAGAAAACGTGGTACCTACACATGATGAAGTGTTACACAGCCATAAAGATGAACAAAATCATGGCCTTCACAGCAATTTGGATGCAGTTGGAGACCATCATACTGAGTGAACTATCACAGGAACGAAGAACTGAATACTGCATGTTCTCACTCATAAGTGGGCCCAGATCACTAGTTAGATCAGTACAAGAGAGGGATCAGCAGTTGCTGGGCATTGCTAAGGGAGAGACGAGGAGAAAGGTAGGGGGCACGAGCCACCTAGAAGCCCAAACGTCACCTGCAGGTAGTCTATTTATGTAGTAAATCCTCGCTTTCCCCACAACTCCATAATAAATACATTAAAAATAAATAAACAAAAAGAAATCTAAAAAAATCACAATATATTTAGCATACATTTTTAAATAAAAATATTAATCTATCAAACATCTAGTCAGTTTTCAAATGTCTTTGATTATCTCTTAATTTTTTATTATTATTATTGGTCTGTTTGAATCAGGTTTATTGTGTTAATGTCCTGTGTTCTGTGGGTCAATTCAGTTCCTAAGTCTCTTAACTTCTTTCTCCCTCATTTTCTTTTTCCTTGCAGTCTCTTTGTTGATAAAGCCAAATTGTTTGTGGCTTTCCACAGTCTGGATTTTGGTCATTGCATCTCTGTGTGTGGCCTAACATGTTCCTGTCCTCACTGTGTTTTTGTAGATCCAGAGGCTTGATTAGATTTCATGAGATGTTTTGACAAGAATACTCAATAGATGGTGTTATTTACTTCCTATGGCATCACTGCAGGATGATTGTCTCTCTTTGATGTTTCAATTTTTTTCAGTGATTACAGATTTTGTCAGCCTGAGCATTCATTTCAAAGGTCCTAATGGTTTTTCAGCTTTTCACCTGATGGTTTTTTCAGTCATGGATTGTTGCTTAGATAAATTATTTAACTCAAGGTTGCAAAGTGGTGAGATTTTAAGTCTGTCTTTCCTTCTTTCTTTATTAGCTGAATGCCATCTCCAAGGAAAAACTTTCTCCCGTCAACTCTGTGGTACCTTGAGTTACAGTTTATACAGGAAGACAGGGTAAATGGTTCTTTCCTTAATTTACTTACTCATTCTTTTGAAAATGAGTTGACTTCCTAGCATCTTTCAAAGGCAACCAATGAAGTTTTTTGTTTTGTTTTGTTTTCTGAATATCATTATGAACTCATGGATTTTAACTTATTTAATTCTTGATGCTAAAACTGCTCCTCTTTTACCAGAATGACCCTCCAGGTTGGTTCCTCTATCTTTTGGCATGACCCCGGAGTTCTTGATAACGTCCTTGCCTTCTGATGTGACAAGACCTCCCAACCCAAGTTGTCCATTTCCTTTCCCAGATGTGCAATCCACCACTTCTCCAAGGATCCCTTTTTCCTTTGGTGATCTCATTATTTTTAATTCTCCAGTGTAGAGTTTTGTCTCCTTCTCATTTCAGACATTGCTTGTGTACTTTCTAGTGCACACATGCACTCTCTCTCTCTCTCATTTTTTGTTGATCAGTCTTACAATAAGATTGTTTACTTCATTTGTCCTTTTGTCTTCTTTTGTCTAAATTTACTCCTCTCTATTTGAGTATATACTTCTGGAATTCTTATTATACACACTCAGAGAAACTTCAAGAGGTCTCATTCATGTCTTCTACTTTTTTTTTTTTTGAGTTGGAGTCTCACTCTGTCGCCCAGACTGGAGTGCAGTGGCCACTCCCGGCCACCGCAGCCTCGACCTGCTGGGCTCCGGCGATCCTTCTGCCTCAGCCTTCCCAGTAGCCGGAATTACAGGCATGCGCTACCACGCCTGGCTGATTTTTTGATTTATTGTAGAGATGAGGTCTCAAACCTGCAGGCTCAGGCAATCCACTCATCTCAGCCTCCCAAAGGTGCAGGATTACAGGCTGAGCCACCGAGCCTGGCTATGTCTTCTACTTTTTTATCTCTTTTTTCCAGTTCTTTTATTTTTTGATGCTGCATCCTCTGCTTGGTCTTCCAGATTACTGATTTGTCCTTCAGCACTGTCCATTCTGTTCTGCAGTCCATCTGCCATGTTTTACAGTTCAGGTCTTGTAGTTTTAATTTCCAAGATTTTTAGTTGATTCTTGTTTATAGATGCCACGTCCTCATATGGCTGTCCAAGATATAGATAATTTTTCTGAGTTTGTTCTTGCTCTGCTAACACTGATTCTGGGTAGAGATGGGCCCTTGAGATACAGAAAAGCTGGAGCCTGAGATTCTGTTAGGGAAGCTCAGGCATTGACTTGGTCTCTTCCTCTAGGATAAGTATGACTGTTGCTGATACCAAGTTTTATTGTGAACCAGGAGCTCCCAAAGTTCCCTTAACTCAGTGACTAGGTTATTTATATAGGGTTTCTCTGTGAGCAGTAATGTCAGGGTGCAGCAAGCAATGCAGGCTCTCAGATCTGGCTAGACCCTGCCTTGCACCTACATAGTCACTGCCAGCTGCTCGTTTCCTCCTTAGGGACTCTGAGCCCCAAGGTGGGCAGTGGTGAGGATGGCACATCTTCTGCCCTGCTGTCAGCCTGGTCAGAGAGTGTATCCTTGGCTACATAAACAGAGAACTTGATTTAGCTCTATTTTCTCTCAATCTGTGGGGAGAAGGGCAGGGGGTTATTTCCTCTTCCTGCCAATCTGTTGCCTGCCCTGTGTGCTGGCTCTGTCAGTGAAGTTTGGTGCTTCTCCTTTATGTTGTTGATCTTCCTCAAATGTCTGTGGTTGCTTGGTTGGATGTTGATCTTTGTGTCTGGGATTCCCTGTAGCTGTCTGTGAACACTGTATTTGTCACTGTAGTCTGCAGAGAAGAGCAGGAGTACCGTAGCAGGCTGCCTTGGGGGGCCACCAGAGCATATCTTTTGGGGGGGGCGTGTGCCTTCTGAGAATTGCCCACCATACTTCCTCTTTAGACCACATGGGGAAGACCCATCAGCCCCCTAATACCTGGCACAGGGCTGGAGAGGGGTTAAATCACGGAAGCCTGCCGGCTGTGGCTCCCTCACACCTGCACAGCATGCCTAGCCTTCTCTAGCTCATGCTCCATGGATTTTGCTCTTCTTGCATCTCCTCTTATTTCCCTGTGCTAGTAAGGCTTGTTGATATTTTTAATAATTTCCAAGGATTTGGGGCAAGAGGTGGTGGCTGCAGTCAGGCTCAGTCTGCTGTCTTGATCCTGTCTTTCTGCATCTCCTGGGCATCTGCTAGGTACACAGTTTGCAGGAAACACTGAGTGACAATGTCAAGAGTGTGGATGTTGCAGCTGGAAGGAGCTGGAAGCAGGCATTGTTAGACTCTGTTTGCAGAATGCTTAATGCTACGCCAAGTGCACATGCTAGGTGGACCCTCAGCGAGTGTCCATTTTTGCCTCTTTCCCTGTTGGGCAGGTTATATAGCCTCATCTGGACTCTTTCTATTAGTAAAAATGATAATATTACAACAATTAAAGAGAAGCGTTCTTAAAAATTGGGGGAGGGCCTTTGATTTTATTTCGCTCTAAGCCATGAAGGCACGGCATTTAAACCTTGGCTACTCTTCATTTTCAAATATGTGTGTTAGGGTCCGGATAGGGTGAGGGTGGATGGAGGGATAGAGAGGGGAGGGGAGGGGAGGAGCGTGCAGCACCAGTAACCCAGAGATTCAAGTAATGCTAAGAATTGCAACACAAAAAAAAGTTAAGAAAGAAGTTTATTTAAAAGTAAATTAGAGAAAGAGAAGGGAGAGAGAAGATTTACCTCCCCAAGGTGGGGGAGGGGGCCAAATCCAGGAAGCATGGTGACAGCCATAGCTCAAAGAACACATGGCCACACCAGAGTCTATCAAGGCAATGGCCGCTGGCTGCTTGATGTTGAGTTCTTTTAACCATTCCCCTAGATGGGGGAAGATCATTAAGGTGATTGGGTGGTGGTCTGCTCCATCACAAAGGGGTAGACAAGCGCAGGTACTGATGTCAAGTGAGGGATAGGCAGATGGGTGGGTTAGTCACATGATTGCTGCCGTGGTGGGGTTTATTTGTGTCACATAGGTCACAGGTTAACCCTGGGGTGGGGGTTCCTGCAAGAGACTTATTAGACATTTACGATTCACAATCTCAGACATTTGTAACTCACAAACTCCTTGACCAAAGGTGGTTGTTTTATTACTTTTATGACTTTGGCCAGCCAAAGGGTGATCTTTGATCTTCCATCTTGACAAGGAACCTAAAAGTTTATTAGAGATTGTTATGCTAAACCATGAATTGAAAGGTTGGGCTGTCCTGGTCTTGCATCTGATGGAGATTTTCCTAGGAGGGGGATGGGATAGGCTGCTGCTTGTTATGCAATAGAATGTCTGAAGACTTTCTAATGGTTATGCTGAGTCAAAAAGACTAAACTAAGAATAAGCTAAGTTTCATCTAGGTTTCTGTAGGTACCTTTCATTTCCACCTCTTGCTATTTTAAAAATATTCTTATTTGTACCTGGGAACAGAGACGAAGGTCAGGCTTCTGTAGCTACTTCCTGCTGTACATGGGACAAAGAGCTGTTCCTACCTGTCTAGAGCAAGAGGAGAGGATGAGCGGATAGGAGCCCATGGTGTTAAGTATTTTTATTATTTGTATCCAAAGTATGGCTATAAGAATTAATATTATTATAATAAAGGAAATACAGTTACTTCGACACAGTTCAAAGAAAAATTTAAAACATTAGTGACATGTGGTTAGGTTGTAACTTAAACTGAGAATTTAAAACAGGTAAACATTGGCAAGAGAAATGTTTTTTCTATTATAAAATTTTCCAGTTTTTTAATATATTGGATTAATAGTCCTTGTGCCTGGTCTGTGGTAGATATGGCTCCTGACTTGTTTCTTATCTCACTCTAGACAGACTGACTGAAAACTTTAAGAGTCTAAGTATTAAAATTTTTAAAGGCTTAATGTTACAACACAAAATCACAGTAGTTATTGCAAAAGTTACTTACTTAGCCAAAGTGATAGTCCAAACATTTTGGGGAAAAAAAAAAAAACCTTGCTTTTTTGTAACAAAGACAGTGGGGGAGGGCTAACTGAATTTTGTCTTTTTATTTCCCCCCTCTTTTGTTTAAGGGACAAAATTCTTTTGGATGAGGCTATATGATTTCAACATGGATGGCCAGGACCAAAAGGCTGGCACCTGTGTCAAATTAAGAACTTAATTTGGGTTCCAGCGCCTTATTTACCTGGGGGATTGTTGGGGGGATTGTTGGGGTGATGGTGAGCCAGTGCCAAGCAAATTTGCAGGCCTCCATAAGTAACCACCATTTGTGAACCGAGTGTTCTCGCCTCTCTTCAAAAGAGAGTGCACCTACTTCCTAATGGCTTTCTGGCCTGTACAGTGGACAAGGTTCAGGAGGTTAAGGTCATTTGGGGGCAACTATGCTTTCAGTACCCACCAGACTGTACCCACAAACAATGGGCACCATCCCTTTAGCAGGTTTGTTCTTACCAGGTGTCTGATGGGCAGTTGGAGTTTTGTCACTAATGGTGACTGCCAATTGGGGTGCCTCTTTGGCCCTTTGGTTCTGCAGCCCTCCATGTTGACACCCTGTTGCTTTTCTAGTATTTTAGTTAGAAAAAAAACCTCAAAATTCTTTTTAATAGATTTGATTATTTGATTATTTCTGTCTGTAGCAGTTTGATGTAAAACCCTTTGGAGTGAACAGACCACATGAATGTGAAATGATCTAGCCTACTTATTTATAATTATGAACAGGCAAAGTTGTTAAAAAAAACCCTTATGAATTACTAAATTGTAGTCTTAATTATAAGGTGTGAACAATTAGGTGAGAGTGATAAGTTCCCATCCTTATTGTGCTCACACAGAGTACCCAGTATTTTACCTGTCCAGCAGAAGTACTATGCTTAGTAAAAGTGACTTAACCAGGTGGGAATGGCCAGTTCCCAAACCTTATGTCATGCAGGGTGTTTAGCATTTAAAGCTTTACCTTTTTCACAAGAGGGTGCCAGTTAGACATAACAGGTGATTTAACCTTTTGGGTTTTTTTGAGTGGGAGTCTCACTCTGTCGCCCAGACTGGTGTGCAGTGGCCGCTCCCGGCCACCGCAGCCTCGACCTGCTGGGC
>NW_007255240.1:617672-619679 GCF_000164805.1 Carlito syrichta | reverse complement strand
TGTAGAGATGAGGTCTTGCTGCCCAGGCAGGTCTCGAACCTGCAGGCTCAGGCAATCCACTCACCTCAGCCTCCCAAAGGCGCGGGATTACAGGGATTACAGGCTGAGCCGCCGAGCCCGGCTAACCCTTTGTTTATAAAATACAACTTTAGCAAGCCTGATATAACAGACTGGTGTTATTTAGCACTAATGTTAACACATGGTAAGGTTGGAAGTAAAATAGAGTATTTGCATGTTTGGTTTGAAAAAACAGATTAAAATTACAATTGACCCTTTTTGTAGCTAGTTAACAGGATTAATTTACATGATCCCTTTACTTTTGTCTGGGAAGGAAGGTTGATACAGTTCCAGTTTTGCTATAACATGAGAGAGATTTATTATTAAAAAAAACAACAAACAAGAATTTTAATATTCGTTTGTCCTGGCCACCCCCTTCAGAAGAGACCTTTTAAAGCCATGTGGAAACCTGAATGGGCTTCCCAAGTACAGGTGGGGGTGGTGACTTGCTGCAGCTAGTAGGGCTGCTGCCAGGGGGTTATTAAGCAGTGGGGGAGGGGGGATAAGAAGGTTGGAGACTGGGGTCAAGTGCCGTGGCCTTTGGCACCAACCACCTCCTCGCAGGTAAAAGAGAAAGACTGACGGCCAGGGTTAGGTGCCATGGCCATAGACGCCAGCCCCTTCTCCACAGGTAAAGGTGAAGAGCAAGACGAAAGGGAAACTGACAGAGAGTGGAGTAGCAAAAGCAGATCACAAGAGAAACAGGGGTTGTTAAACCAGCCGGGTTAGACTTTGAGTTAGAGAGAAAGCAGGAATTCGAGTTGCAGACTGAATAGGAGAGTGTGAAGGAGGTGAAAAAAATCTTTCAAGGGAGGGGCGGCTAAATTAGCAAGATCAGTATCCTCTGATGAGCCTATGGGCAGTGGGGTCTGGGACGCCAACACAGAAATACTGCAAGAGGAACAGATACCTGGGTGGCAAGCTAACTCATAAAGGGCCTGAATATGTGGGATTTCAAGGTATTTGTCATTTCCTTTTAAGTACAAATCAAGCTGCAGAAGTGTGTTAGGAGCTAGGGAGCCACTTTTTGGCCAGGTTTTGTTATTCCCCAGCTTATATTGTGGAATTTCCCCATACTTGTCCACCAGATGAAAGGGTCTGCTGGGACAAGGTGGACTGGAGCCTGTGCCGGGGCTGCAAAGCAGTCAAAAAAGGAATGGGCTCTTGGTTTCATGAATTTCTTTCTGGGCCTTACCCATCCAGATCCCCTGCCAGTCGTCTCCAACAGGTTCAAAAGAATCAGCACAAAGGATGTGAGTCAGCAGGGAGAGAGTATCCTCCTGTTCCTGTGCCCACTGGAGCTCACAGGACGCTATGCTCCACCACGGCCTGGAAGACCTGGTACCAGGATTTTCGGTACGCTATGAGGTATCTTCCAAGACGGGACCAGGAAAAGTCCGAGAGGCCCAGAAAGTCATCCAAACCAAAGCCAGGGGGCTCCAAGAGCATGCATCCAAATGTGTGGGTATGGGATGACTCACCAGAGACGCAGGAAGGCGTACCATGCAGCTGGTGGAATCTCAAGGTCCTTCATGGAGTTACTTTGCCAACCAGAGAGGGAGAAGAGCAAAGAAACCAGCACTTTGCTTTCCACTCGCACGGGTGCTGGTGGTCTGAGCTTTTCTTTGGGGACCTTCCTGCCTCCCTAGGGAGTAGCCATAGGCAGAAACCGTTAGTTGTCCTCTGAGATTCAGCTTGGTCCAGGGGGAAACTCAGAGACCTTGGCTAGAAGGAAGTAGAGTTAACCTTAGTCCCTCACCCTGTCGGGCCACAGCGGTCTGATGTCTTTCCCTGGGACCTTCCAGCATGCTGAAGTGTAGCCCCAGCCAGAGCTTTCACTTGCCACCAGGTTCCAACATAGTCCACAGAGGGCCACCAGTTAAGAAATAAGAAAAAAGCTGGGCTCGGTGGCTCAGCCTGTAATCCCGCGCCTTTGGGAGGCTGAGGTGA
>NW_007255240.1:616676-617582 GCF_000164805.1 Carlito syrichta | reverse complement strand
TCGGGCATGATAGCGCATGCGTGTAATTCTGGCTACTCGGAAGGCTGAGGCGGAAGGATCGCCAGAGCCCAGCAGATCGAGGCTGCGGTGGCCGGGGCGGCCACCGCACTCCAGTCTGGGCGACCGAGTGAGACTCCAACTCAAAAACAAAAACAAAAAAAAGAAATAAGAAAAAGAGAGAGAGAGAGAAATCTCAGATATCTCAGTGGGACCTCCAAAAATGTTTGGGTCCAGACAGAGTGAGGGCAGCGTGCTGGAAGTGTGAGGGGAGCAGTACCGGTAACCCAGAAATCCGAGTAATGCAAAGAATTGCAACCACAAAAAGGTTAAGAAAGAAAAGTTTATTTAAAAGTAAATTAGAGAAAAGGAAGAGAGAAAAGATTTACCTCCCCAAGGTGGGGGAAGGAGGCCAAAGCCAGGAAGCATAGCAACAGCCATAGCTCAAAGAGCACATGGCCACACCAGAGTCTAGCAAGCAATGGCCGCTGGTTGCTTGTTGTTGAGTCCTTTTAACCATTCCCCTAGATGGGGGAAGATCATTAAGGTGACTGGGTGGTGGTCTGCTCCAAGTCATCACAAAGGGGCAGGCAAGCGCAGGTACTGATGTCAAGTGATGGACAGCAGGCAGATGGGTGGATTAGTCACATGATTGCTGCCATGGTGGGGTTTATTTGTGTCACATAGGTCACAAAGGGCTGATTAGGTTGGGGAGGGGAGAAGGTTTCCTGCAAGAGACTTGTTACACATTTGCAATTCACAATCTCAGATATTTGCAACTCACAGACTCCTTGACCAAAGGTGATCATATTATTATTACTTTTATGACTTTGGCCAGCCAAAGGGTGATCTTTGATCTTTGACCTTGACAAGGAACCTAAAAGTTTACTAGAGATTATTATGCTAAAC
>NW_007255240.1:615885-616656 GCF_000164805.1 Carlito syrichta | reverse complement strand
GGAGGGGGGGGGGGGGGGGAATAGGCTGCTGTTTGTCCTTAGTAGAATGTCTGAATGCTTCCTAATGGTTGTGCTGAGGCAGCAAAAAGACTAAGAATAAGCTAAGCTTCTTCTAGGTTTCTATAGGTACCTTTCAGTGCGTACAGTGGAACTGTGAAGACCCTCAAATGTAATCATCAGAATTAAGTTGTTTTAATTAAAACTGTTTAAGGTTTTAAATGAAAATGTTTTAATTAAAGTCAAAATCTTTCTTTGCCTTATCTTCAGAATGCTCCCTCCCTCCCTCACTTCCGTCCTTCCTTTTTCTTCTTCCCAAATTATAAAACCTGTGCGTCATGGAGGAAAACTCCTGGTAAAACATGAGTTATAAAACTCATGGAATAAACAGGGCCAGCAGTGTGGTGCCCAGAGCCACCTTCTGATTCTGTCATAGGTGTCTTGGGAAGTCATGGGGGCTCTTGGCTCACAGTGGCTGGGGTGGGAGTGTGTACTGTCCCAGTGAGAGCCTCCTGTCTCTTCAACTCCTAGGACTCTTCATCCATCAGTACTTGTTTTTTTTGTTTGTTTGTTTTCACTGGAAACATTTGTAAGTATATTTTATAAGGATGCTATTTGAAATCAAATCTAGATCATTAAAGACAATATATGTTGTTTTTTTAAAATATATTTTTTATTATAAAATTGTGGGGTACAGTTAAGGGTAAGGTATACAAATGTGCATCGTTCAGGCACCCTTGTTAATAAGGGGTGTCTCTCCATCCCCAGACAGAT
>NW_007255240.1:613549-615668 GCF_000164805.1 Carlito syrichta | reverse complement strand
GCCCAGGCGGGTCTCGAACCCACGGGCTCAGGCAATCCACTCACCTCGGCCTCCCAAAGTGCTGGGATTACAGACTGAGCTACCAGGCCTGACCGATGCAGTCCTCTTTTGATGGACAGCATGGTTGGTTCCAGGTTCTTGCTATTGTGAACAACGCTGCAATAAACATTCGTGTGCAGGTATCTTTTTGACAGAGCGATTTGAGTTCTTTATGGTATATTCCCAGTAGGGGGATTCCAGGGTCCTATGGGAGGTCGATATTTAGAGCTTTTAGGAATCGCCACACTGCTTTGCACAGAGGTTGCACTAGTTTGCACTCCCACCAACAGTGTAGAAATGTTCTCTTTTCCCCACACCCTCTCCAGCAACTGTTATTTTTTTAGTTATTGATAATTGCCATTCTGACTGGAGTTAGATGGTATCTCAGTGTGGTTTTGATTTGCATCTCCTTGATGATTAGTGAGGTTGAACATTTCTTCATGTGTCTGTTGGTTGATCGGATGTCTTCCTTTGAGAAGTCTGTTCATATCTGCCACCAGACCACCTCTACAAGAAACACTTAAGAAAGTCCTAAACACAGAAGAAAAGAGAAAAAAGAACAACAACATTCTTCACAAGAGTACAGGCAAAAGATTAAAAACACACATGAACCAACTCCAAAACCAAAAGAAAGACAACAAACAAACAGAGACAACAAACAAACAGGAACAACAACTCTATAAGAACCTTATGACAGGGATCAACTCTTGCATTTCCATAATTAGCCTAAATATGAATCGACTAAATGCACCACTGAAAAGACACAGAATGGCAAAATGGATTAAATATCACCAGGCAACAATCTATTGCCTTCAAGAGACTCACTTCACTAGAAAGGACACTCACAGACTCAAAGTAAGAGGATGAGAAACAAACTTTCAGGTGAACAGAACACAAAAGAAAGGAGAAGTAGTGATCTTACTTTCAGACAAAATACCCTTCAAGCTATTAAAAGTTAAAAAATATACAGAAGGCTACTACATAATGATAAAAGGTTCAACCCATCAACAAGAAATATCCATCTTAAACATATATGCACCCAACATAGGAGCACCAACTTTCATAAAGCAGCTTCTACGTAAGCTGAAAAAAGATATCAACTCTAACACCATCATAGCTGGGGACTTCAATACTCCACTCATAACCCTAGACAGATCATCAGGACAAAAAATCAGTAACGAGATCCGGAACCTCAATGTGACTCTTGACCAAATGGAATTAATTGATACCTACAGTACTTGTTAATCATCTTGTAACGGGGTCAATTCCTCTTGGACAAGTTGGGAGAATGCTTTTCCCCAGTTTTTCACAGAATAACTCAGAAGTGACTTAATAAATGTATGCAAAAACTTTCCTGGTATGTCCCAAATTGGGACCGTATGTAGACTTCTGGCCTTAAAGAAGAGTTTGCGTAAAGTGAATTCATTTCTCCTTTTCAAAATAGGGACAAGATTATCTGCCTTTTCTTCAACTTGCATCTCTTTGCTCTACTCCAGGAGGTGCAACAGCTTGCTTAGTCATTTTTTCTGCCCTCTTTTGTAAAAACCGACTAGGGGAGGCAATAAAGCCTAGTGGTTTATGGCAGGAAATCTGCAGCCCCTTGGTCAAGTCACTTAATGTCTGGGGACCTTGTTTCTTAATCTGTAAATGGGGAAAATACTAATAACTGGGGGGATTAAACAAATTAATGTTTCCTTTGAACATTTACTCACTACCTTTACAAAATATTGTTCCTATTCTCTCTCTTTCTTCCTAAAATTTTCACAAAACAATAAATATCTGTCTTTGTTGTGATTGCTGTAATGATTTCTACAAATGTAAATAAATAGTATAAACAGTAGTTGTGTGAAATTACAAAGATAAGCGATCAGACTTATTGTACTGAATTGACTCTTAGACCAAGTCCTTTTTCTCTTGTTTTTTTTTCCCCCTTAGCTAAAAATAAGCTTCCTTCCTCACCCAGTCCTTGACCTGTTTGTGATTATTTGTTTGCAAGTGATCTTGTTTTTTTTCTTTTTTTTTTTTGAGTTGGAGTCTCACTCTGTCGCCCAGACTGGAGTGCAGTGGCCGCTCCCGGCCA
>NW_007255240.1:534640-613322 GCF_000164805.1 Carlito syrichta | reverse complement strand
AGGCGGGTCTCGAACCCGCGAGCTCAGGCAATCCACTCACCTCAGCCTCCCAAAGGCCCGAGATTACAGGCAAGTGATCTTATCTTTTAAATGACCTGCCTCAAGGTGAAGGGTAGCTGTCAGTCAGGTTTGGTGAGCTTTGGGCCCCGTGGTGGGGCCCGGCCATTCTTGGAGTGTTTGTGGTCACTGAGGAATCATGGAAAGCCTTGATTTAATATCAGAATATCACTCATGTGGGGAAAAAAAAGAGACCCATTGTTGTCCAGTCAGGGTTTGTACTAAATGGAAGTATGTACTTAACACAAGCAGACTTTTCCACCCAGGAAAAATAGCTGTGAAGATGACAAACACAAGGCAGTCTTGGCCCAGCTCAGCGCCACACTAAAACCAGGCGGCAAAGGAATGCAGCTCCCAGAGAATGTCAACTGTCGCTGCAGACTGAAAATCTTCTCAGAGGGTGTGTATGTGTCTAGGTCACAGAGGTGGGGGAGGCAGGTGGGTGTTCACTTCATTTAGGCACTCTCTTTCCCAAGGGTGGGTTTGTGGCATTTGCTTTATCCTTTCAGAGGCCACACAGTAATCCCCATTGGGTTCACCTCAAATCCATGCATGAAATACATCACACCGCAGTTCTAGCAGTTCCAGAGGACCCCCTGATCCTGGCTTTTTTGCTTCTATTTTGTGTGCTTGCTTTTGGATTTGGAAGACAGGTGGCAGTCCCAGTACTGAGGTGAATCAGTTGGAGTCAATTCTTGTTTGAACTTGAGGGTGTATAGGTGTGCCTGATGACGCACAGGGGATAAGGAAGAGTGGACGACCTCATATTTTTTCCTTGCCAATATTTTTAAAAGTTCGTTGTTTGGCCAGACTCAGTGGCTCAGCCTGTTATCCCAGCACTTTGGGAGGCTGAGGCAAGTGAATTGCCTGAGTCCGTGGGTTTGAGACCTGCCCGGGCAACTTGGCAAGACCTCGTCTCTACAATACATCAAAAATTAGCTTGGCGTGGTAGCACACGCCTGTAGTTTCGGCTACTTGGAAGGCTGAGGCAGAAGGATCGCTGGAGCCCAGCAGGTCTGGGCAACAGAGTGAGACTCCAACTCTTAAAAAAAATAAAATTTGTTGTTTGAAAATGAGTTACAGTCATATGGCTCATAAACCATAAGTATCAACCTACAATTCCTTGATTCTTACATCCTTCCAGAATTTCTTATACATAAGCAAGAAAACCAAATATAGGTTCTTATTTTTCTTTTTCACAAAATGTAGTTGATCATAAACATTATTCTGCACTATTTCTGTCACACATTCACATATAAAGGATGTCAGTCAACATCCTTTTTGACAACTTATTGTATTCTATGGTATGGATATTGCTTAGTTTATATGAGCAGCCTCCTTTTAATGGGCATTGTGAGTCTTCCTAATATCTGCTGTAAAAAATAATGCTAAATGTCTTTTCATGCGTTTACCATAGTATCTATGAATTCCCAAGTGATGAGTCAGACAGCTTGTTCTTCTACAAATCTGACAGTTATTGCTAAATTGCCCTTCATGGAACTTTTTCCCCTCTTTCCTCTATCCCCAACTATTTGTGCACTTTTCCGTTTTCCCAGAGACCTGGCAAGTGCTTGTTACCAAATTTTTGTTTTTTCCTGATATGTGAAAAATGGTGTCTCAGTATAGTTTTAATATTCATTTTTCTTTTGCTGAGTAAGGCTAAGCATGTTTTAGCATATGTAAGAGCTAGTTATATTGCTTTTTTAAACTTTATCTTCATATCCTTTGCTAATCAATTTTGAGGAATCTTTGATTTTTCTTTATCCATTTCTAGCCATTTTCTAGGCACTCTTGGTGTTGGCGCTGTATCTGGTGGTGGTTAACACATAATTAGATGCCCTATCAAGGTCCATTTCAGAACACAGAAAAATAAAATGAGAACTTTGAATGTTTAAGGGACACAGAAGAAATGTTCTGCTCTTTTCTCTTCCTAATTAAATGAATATGTTAAATATAAAATACCTAAGGCAAATAAATGTATAAGGCCTGTTAGGGCACAGATAGGGTGAGGGTGGAGGCATGAAGAGGGAGGCGCAGGGGCGCAACACCACTGAAGCCAGAGTGCTGGAGGTACGTGCTGACACTCAGAGATCCGAGTAATGCAAAGAATTGCAACACACAAAGAGGCAAAGAAAGAAACGTTTATTCTGAAGTAAACTAGAGAGAGAAAGAGAAGGGAGAGAGAAGATTCACCTCCCCAAGGTGCAGAGGGGGCCAAAGCCAGGAAGCATGGCAACAAAGAGCACATGGCCACACCAGAGTCTAGCAAGGCAATGGTCACTGGCTGCTTGTGATTGAGTCCTTTTAACCATTCCCCTTGATGGGGGAAGATCATTAAGGTGATCGGGTGGTGGTCTGCTCCACATCATCACTAAAGGTCAGGCAAGTGCAGGTAGTGACATCAGGTGATGGACAGCAGCCAGATGGGTGGGTTAGTGACATGATTGCTGCCATGGTGATGGGGTCTGTTTCTGTCATGAAGGTCACGAAGAACTGATTAGGTTAACTTGGGGAGCTTGGGCCTGGAGGGGTTTTTCCTGCAAGAGACTTGTTAGACATTTGCAATTTACAAACTCAGACATTTGCAATTCACAAACTCCTTGACCAAAGGTGGTCTTATTATCACTTTTATGACTTTGGCCAGCCAAAGGGTGATCTTTGACCTTGACAAGGAACCTAAAAGTTTACTAGAGATTATTATGCTAAACCATGAATTGAAAGGTTGGGCTCTCCTGGTCTTGCTGTTGTGGGAAAAGAAATATTGTGGGAAAACAGAGAGACCGGGACACTGAGGCTGTCTTAGGAAGTAGTGGTTTATTAGCATGAGTGCAACTCAGTGGGTTAATGCTCCAAGGCTGAGCAACCCAGAGAAAGAGGAGAGGGGTTTTATCTGTGAGTTTAGGTAAGGGAGGGGATCGGATTGTATGGCTATACATTTTTCTTTGGAATTTACAAGGTGGTATTTAGCAAAACCAGATTTTCAAAGAACAAATTTTCTCCAGGGTACACATGACAAGCAGGGGTTGTAAACCAGTAACTTCACAAAGAGAGGATGTGGGGGTCAGGTTGTGAATGGATTACTATTTTACATTTCCAGGAAAGCAGCCTTTGGCTATTTGGTTTTCTCAAGCCCCATGTCTAGCAGGTCTGGAGCTTGCCAGCTGATTTTTAAAAGGAATGATTTTAACTGTTTTCAGTCCCTCTCTGCCACACTCCCCTCTTTGATGCTCGACCCTTTATGGGTCAAGCGCATCATCTTTAATTTGGAGCATTAACATTATGTGGGCTGTAGTTTTTTGCTTAACAACTGTTTTCACAAATTTAGAGATGGAGTTTATAATTACTGGGGCGATGCAAGGGAGGATAAGACAGGATTCCAACTATAGGATTATAGATTCAATAATGTACTTAAATCCTTCCAGACCCAAGAACATGTTTTTAAACCAGTTGCCAATTTTTTTGCCATGCCATTTTTGTACTGGGACATGGGCAACTTTTCAATATAAGAAAGAACAGAAATGCTAGTGAGACCTTTTCCAACATGTTCAATTTGTCAGTCCTATAGTAAATAAGATCAGTCCTATAGCAAATAAAACGGCAAACAGTATATAGCACTTGGTGAATACAAAGACTAACAAAGCTAAACAATGGCTTATCAGTAAGGTTCACTGAATTCTCAAGCTGAATTCTCAAACTTCTGCCGTGACTATTGGCAAAAGCTGGACCCAGCCTAAATGAGCTTTTGGCCTGATGCTGAACTCTTTTCCATAGCAGAGGCTCCTATTTACCCCCCTTTGTGGCTTTATAGAGGGGTTTTGCCATGATGGCGAAGTTAGGTATTCAAATTTCATAGAGCCTTGCAGCCCCCCAAAACTTCCAGATTTGACGCCGGGTAGTTGGGAGTGGTATTGAACACACTGCCTGTTTTCTTAATGAGCCATTGCTGCAAAGTAATTCTTGTTAGGTTATTATTATTAGCTGTTCGACTTTTCATTTTGAACTCTTGAATTTACAGATCTAAATGCTTCCAGTTAGTCCCCTGGAGGGGTGAGATCTGTCAGGAAAGCCCAGAGACTCCTGAGACTAGAAGTTGCCCACACATCCAACATTTGGGTAATGGAATATATTAGCATGGGAATAGGACCATTTTAAATACACATTTAGTAAGAATTATTTTGTTGCTTAAATAGCACCCTTAAGTTCTGTACCAGCTCTACTGTCCATTGAGGCTGTTGCTCTGGTCTGGGAACAGGGTCTCTTTGTTCAGGCATATACTTTTCCATTCAGGAATGCTGTATTCAAGGCTTGATGTTTGCAGACTTTCAATGCAGTAGGTGAGTAATGACTAGGATGCCTTAGGGTCCTTTTCTCTTTTATTGCAGGTGTTAGTTGGGTCTTTCCTCTCTTCAATATTTAGCAGCATTTACTCCCCTGGGATGTCTGGGTTCTCCATGGTCCAAGAAGTTCCTAAGGGAAGCAAGCTTATGAACTATGATTAAAATTTGTCCCCGCCGGGCTCGGTGGCTCAGCCTGTAATCCCGCGCCTTTGGGAGGCTGAGGTGAGTGGATTGCCTGAGCCCGCGGGTTCGAGACCCACCTGGGCAACGAGACCTCATCTCTACAATAAATCAAAAAATCAACCGGGTGTGGTAGCACATGCCTGTAATTCCAGCTACTTGGAAGGCTGAGGTGGAAGGATCGCCGGAGCCCAGCAGGTAGAGGCTGCAGTGGCTGGGAGCAGCCACTGCACTCCAGTCTGGGCAACAGAGTGAGACTCTAACTCAAAAAAATAAATAAAATAAAATAAAATAAAATAAAATTTGTCCCAAATGACAACATATTTCCTTATGAGTTCCTATGTCTGTGGCTCCATTTCCTTCAGAGGAAATGGAAAAAAGCTTACCATAAATAATTTTGAAGTTACTTAAATTTACTTCATTTTGGGGATTGACTTGGATTCTGAGCAATGCAATACCAAATATCTTTGTTTAGTTTGTGTCTCTAAAAGATTTTCAGTGATTATTATGCTAAACCGCAAATTGAAAGATTGAACTGTCCTAGTGTTACATCTGATAGAATTTTCTCTGAATTTGCCAAGGGGTGGGGTAGGCTGCCACTTGGCTGCAGTAGAATGTAATTTTTTAAATGTCTGAACACCTTTTAAAACCTACCTATGGGAAATTTATTTATGTCTAGCCTGTGCTGGCTACCCTGCCTTAATTATTTATTTTTTAGAGATTTTCGATATCATAATCATATGGGGTGCTGAGGGGTGAAGTTCCATTTTCTGTAGCTTCTTCAGAGCTGACAGTGGGCATAGTCCTGCCTAGCCAGAGATCAAAAATCTCTCCCTGTCTGACTTGAGGCATCCAGATCTATTTCAGCAGTGGCATTGTTTGCAGGCACTGACTGAAATCCTTGCATGACCGTTATGTGGGCATGAAATTGCTGGATTCTGGCTTAATAAAAGAAATACATGAGGGAAACCTCTCCTTCAAGAAGTAGAACAATTAAGTGAAGCCAGGCATACATACATTTTGACAATTATAGGTGGTGGTGATCACCTTTTGTACAAAAGCTGCAAGGTCTGAGGTTACCAGCATAACTTAAATGATAAACTTTAATTTCTGTGGCTTTATTACAAGTACCAGCTTTTGGAGTTTTTAATGTATTTCTGAACTATAGTGGCAGCCTGATAGATTGTTCTAGACTACAATTTGAACCAGGCATTCCAGTGAATTTTATATAAAATTTGAAGAGAAATCCAAAATGTTTGGAGACTTGCACCCAGAAAAGACTTTATTATGTCTAAATTGTTTATAGAATTTTTCTTATACATGTTTTTAATAAACCTTCCACATACCATCTTTGGCATGCTTATACTATTTTTGACATGTTTGAACTTTTTATTTTTGTTCTTTTTTTTTTTTACTTTTAGATAACTATTTACTTTATTATAGGACAGAAAACATGATCTTTTTTTAGATAAACTTTTTTTTATTTTCCTTTTTTTCTTACCAAAACCACATTTGTACACCAACAACCTTTTTTATGTTTTTCCTTTTTGCTTTTTTTTTTACCTTTTTTTAAAACATTTTTTTACCTTTTTATAGATAACCTTTTACAGTCAATTTGAATTAACCTTTTAGTAACTTCTGATTAGAGGTTAGGTAAATCATTTAATTCTTGGAACACCTTTAACTCCCACTAGAGAGCAAGTATCAGGAGAAAGAGCTTCATTATGAGCACAAGGACTAAAAACTTAGCCTTAGTATTAATCAAGAAATTAATTTGGACCCCAACCACATCCATATAGACTCAAGGATTCTCTGGGGAGGTGACAAACAGAGCTCTGGGCTGGGCCGTGGCCCCCAGGCCCCTTTAGTCAGTGGCCACCATCACCAAGCTAGGTGTTTCCCCCCACTTTTGGAGAGGCCTCACTGGCTCTTTCAGTGGCCTTTTAGTTTGCATGTTAGACAAGGTCCTGGGGGCTTGGACCATCAAGAACAATTGCATTTTAAGTGCCCAAATTGACCACATTCATAGCAGCTGATACCATCCCTCTTAACAGGTTTATTCTTACTAGGTCTCTTGGGTGGTTGGACCTTTGCCTTTAGTGGCAACTACCAATAGGTTTGTCTGTTTTTCATCTAACTGGTGCTTATCCTAGAGTCCTTCTCTTTTTTTGTTTTCTTAATGTCCCAGTTGCTAAGAACTTCAGAAGTTTTCTGTAATTAGGAATTTGGTATTCATAGTCCTGAGTTAAGCCTCTGGAGTTGGGTATTTAATATCCCAAAGAATATAATTTTGTTTGCAAAATAGTGAAATAATTTTTTTTAAATGCCTCTACATACAGAACTTTTGACCATTTTCCTTCATGTCTACAAAGTGAATTTAATTGCCAGATGGTATTAAAGCATTTTTTTTTTTTTTTGAGTTGGAGTCTCAATCTGTCGCCCAGACTGGAATGCAGTGGCCACTCACGGCCACCGCAGCCTCGAGCCACTGGCCTCCGGCGATCCGTCCGCCTCAGCCTTCCAAGTAGCTGGAACTACAGGCGCGCACTACCACGCCCGGCTGATTTTTGATTTATTGTAGAGATGAGGTCTTGCCAAGTTGCCCAGGCAGGTCTTGAACCCGCGGACTCAGGCAATCCACTCACCTCAGCCTCCCAAGGCGCGGGATTACAAGCTGAACCACTGAACCCAGCTTATCTGTTAACTTTTAGTGAGTTCAAATTTGATTTCAATAATGCACTCATTTTTTAAAAAATTGTAAACTGCATAATTTTATTTTGCTCCAATTATTTAAAATCTGTTGCCAGTTCCCATGCCTCACTATGTCCTGCCAAGTATTCAGCATTTAAAACTTTACCAGTTTTGTACGAAGTATGCTAGTCAGGCATAGCCAAAAAAAACAAAAACAAAAAACAAGCAGTAGTGTTATCTAGCACTACATTTTAAAGTAAGGACTTAGCATATATTACATGCCTCTAAGAGACTTCCCAATAGTTTTACAGGGACAAACATTTGATTATGATCTTAGGCAAGGCCTAAACCTTTAGAAACAGACTTACTTTCAACTAACCTGGCTTCTAGCATTTGAAAACAAGAACAGTCTATTCAGTCCATTAGTTGCCAGAGAAAGATGACAAAATTATTTCCTCCAAGTTTAGCATCAACTTACACTGAGTTAACAAAAGGTTAAGTAGCATATAAGAGTATTTCTTTACAGGTGGATTAGAATGAACTTCTTCAGAATTCTTTACAGGTGGATTAGAATGAACTTCTTCAGAATCCATGAAGGAGAATGCAGGCTAAGTAAGGGAGAGGGTGTGGTCCCATGAAAGAATTCAAGATAACCAGTAGCATTTCACATATGGCAGGCAACTTTTGCACATTCTTGACAACAAAAGACAGGAATTTTAAGTGTCAACAGATTGGGAGAAACACTACACAAATAAAGGGAGACAACAACAATTAGGAAATCATAAAATGACATAAAGGAACACACACTAATCAAGGTTTTAAAATATGACATGTCCCATTAAACAAAGCATAATAACCTAGCCAGCTTTTTTAGCAAATTCGGATGGCAGACACACAAATAAGGGTCTGAGAGGTATGGAAAACATCTGTTTCATCCTCCTCCTTCTCTAGCTGTACTTCTCATAGAGATATTTCAGACACCTCTTAGCAATTGGCAGGTTGATACAAACCCCCAACCCAGACCAACCCTATATGGAACCCTTCTGCCGTTCATCTTATTTACATGCAATCACGCAACGCATTCTCCAACCCTCCACCCTAATCCTAGAAGTCAATGGGTTCATCTTCAGACAAGTGTTACCTTCTACTGTCTTTCAGTCCTTTCCTTCAGACTGGAGATTACTAGCGGACTCCAGAAGGTGATCAACCTTCCCTTCTGCCATTCATTGGCAGGTCTATGCAAAGGCCCTTGTTCCTACCCTTTCCATCAGGTGGTCCTTCCTATCCTTTCCATCAGGTGGTCCTCCTCACTCCAGTTCCTTGCCTCTTTTCGGGTTTCTGTGCTTTCGGGATCTGAGCCTCAGTGCGCCAGGAGGAGCCTCCCTCCTACGAATCAAAAGATCCATTGCGCACCAGGTGAGATTGCCTCTCCCATCACCCTGGAAGTTGTACCCTGATGACAAAGGAGGTGGAATACACCATCTCCGAACTCTCCCTTTCCCACCAATGCACCAAGAAATGTTGCAGGAAAAGAAATGTTGTGGGAAAACAGAGAGACTGGGACACTGAGGATGTATTAGGAGGTAGCGGTTTATTAGTGCCAGAGTGACTCGGCAGGCTAATGCTCCAAGGCTGAGCAACCCAGAGAAAGAAGAGAGGGGTTTTACGTGTTAGTTTGGGTAAGGGAGGGGATCAGGTTGTATGGCTATACATTTTTCTTTGGAATTTACAAGGTGGTATTTAACAAAATCAGATTTTCAAAGAACAGATTATCTCCAGGGTACACATGACAAGCAGGGGTTGCAAACCGGTAACTTCACAAAGAGAGGATGTGGGGGTAAGGTTGTGAATGGATTAATATTTTGCATTTCCAGGAGAGCAACCTTTGGCTATTTGGTTTTCTCAAGCCCCATGTCTAGCAGGTCTGGAGCTTGCCAGTTGATTTTTGAAAGGAATGATTTTAACTGTTTTCAGCCTCCCTCTGCCACATTGCATCTGATGGAGATTTGCGAGGAGCGATGGGATAGGCTGTTGCTTGTCCTGCTGAATATTCAGTATTCAGTAGAATGTCTGAATACTTTCTAATGAGTATGCTGAGGCAAAAAGACTAAACTAAGAATAAGCTAAGTTTCTTCTAGGTTTCTATAGGTACCACCTTTCAAGCCCTATCTAAAGAAAACTTTAAAGTCTAGGCATAGAGAATATTTGAGTAAATTAAATGGCCTATCATTTTCTTGTGTAGGAAGACTTAATATTGTAAATATGTGAGTTCTCCACAAGATGATTCTATAATTTAATGCAATAGTAATTAAAATATAAACAGGATTTATTTTTTAAACATGAAAAAAAGTATAATAAATTTTACCTAGAAAAATAAACCTATGAGAATAGCCAGAAAAATTCAAGTAGGGAGTGGGGTAAGAGGAGAAGGAGGAATTTGTTCCATCATATGCTAGAATTTATTATAATGTCACAGCAATGACTGGGTTGGAGTCTAGAGAGGGAAGGGACAGAACAGGCTGTGAAATAAAGTGGCAACTCGAAAATGAGCCAAAATGCACGTCTATTTTTCTTTGCTATTGAGAATTTCAAAGCAGTCCAGAAAAGAAGGTTTATTTGGAAATAGCATAGAAATAGCCTCTTGCTTTCTTCCTTACCAAAATCAATTTCAGATGAATCAAATATTTAAACATAAAAATTAACACCATTAAAAGTCTAGGAAAATGATTAAGCTAAAACAATTTTAGGGTACAGAAGCTCTTTTTTATCAACACAGCACAAAACTACAAGACATAAAGAAAAAATGAATGAATGTGACTGCATACCAATTAGATCTGTTCTGTAGCAAAGAGAAAATGGTGCAGGCAGGGAGATGGGTTTTGTTTCTGCCTCTCAAGTGCCAATTAACAAACAGTTAAAAGCAAAACAAAAAACTTTGCTCAACATATATCAGAAGGAGCTAATTTCCTTCATCTGCAAAGAACACCTGAAAATCAATTAGAAAAAGAACATTCCAATTTTCAAATGAAATGGAAAACAATTAGGGAGTTGAGTCCATATAATAAAATAGAAATGATTGATAAAAATATGTTGCACGTTATTCCTATGGAAAGAAATGCAAATCAAAACCAACGGTAAGATATGTTATTCTGCTTTTGAGATTGGAAAAAAATCACAAAGTCTGATATTTAATATAGCAACACTATCATTTTTGTTCTACTTTCATAGGTATTTTGTTTTCAACTAATATTGAGTTAATAAGCAAGACTGTGAATGGCACAACTCACTGAAAGGAAATTGGCAATATGTATAAAAGTTAAGGCTGAATATTTCCTCTGCCCCCTCCACTGCTACGGATTTTATAGTTCCCACGTGAGCAGAAATGTACTTGTATTTCTCAGGGATGCTTATGTTAGCATTGCAGAGACTGAGAAAGAACTGGAAATGCCCTAAATGTCTGTCCGTGAAGACATGGTGCTACCCTGAAAAAGAGTGTGCTAGATCTCCATGTACCGACAAAGACCTTGTAAGTGGGAAAAGCAAGTTGCAGAACATAATTATAGTATAATTCACTTATTTTTTTAAAAGGGAGAGATGAATATTTATGTGAGATCCCGGGAAATGTGAGCCATTTAATGACCCCAGTCAGCACCTTGATGTGTTCAAAGGAAACTGCAGCCTGTAATCTTAAGCCTGAAATCTTAAGGACAGTTTCTTGACAAGGCATCCTCAGGGAATTCCACTTAAAGCACACAGCCAGGTCCTGAACACCTTTGCCCAGACTTCCCCAAAAGCTCACAAAATGCAGTCTCTATTCTCAGTCTTGAGTCTCATTCTCTCAAGAAAGGTCCCGGGTACCTCCCCCAAAGTGAGCCTGTCTGGGTATATGTATGTTTCTGTCTGTCTGCCTCCACTTCTGCCCTTTCCAATGCAGGTGTCTCCATCAGGCCCTGCCAGCCTTCCACCAGGAGGGTGCACTTGGACTTGCCTGGGGTGGAGGAGAAGGTGGAGGTAGAGAGATAGGTTTTGCTCCTGCCATTTGAATGTGACTTATGGAAGGGCATCCTGAGAGTCATTGGCAGTGACCAGTGGGCACAGGGGAAAGGGAGGAGGAAGCGAGCCTCTCCCTCTTTCACAGACCCCACCTTTCTGTATCCCTAGTGTCATCTTACAGTCAGAACCAAGGAAGGCACAAAGCACTGTGTGCAGTTCCTCCACAGCACTGTGCCATCAAAACTCAGGCTCCTCATTTGCCCTCAGCTGAGCTTCAGTCTTCTCAGCATCGGGATGGGAGAGCAGACCCTGCAAGCAGGGCCAGCTAGATCTGGGATGTTGTATTCCCTGGACCAAAAGTAATAGGAGCTGCCCTGAGAATCACAAAGCAGTGTGTATAATGGAGAGGACTCCCTAGTAGATATATCTTTCTTGTTTCTTCTTACCACTGGTTAGTACTCTGTGTGGACATCTCATAGTTTATTTAGCCAGTTCTGTATAGATGGACATTTGGATTGTTTTCCCTGCAATAATGCTGCAGTGAATAGCCGTGCATAGACATTGTGTTGCATTGTTTTGCTAATATATCTTTTGTACAAGTTTTTTAGAGTCAAGAGTGCTGGCCAGGCGTAGTGGCTCAAGCCTATGATCTCAGCACTTTGGGAGGGTAGGGCAAGAGGATTGCCTGAGCCCGTAGGTTCGAGACCAGCCTGGGCAACATGGTGAGACCTCATCTCTACAATAAATAAAAAAATTAGCTGGGTGTGGTAGCATGCACCTGGGGTTCAGGCTACTTGGATGGCTGAGGCGGAAGGATCGCAAGCCCAGCAAGTTGACGCTGGGGTGGCCATGAGCATGCCACTGTACTTCAGCCTGGGCAATGGAATGAGACTCCAACTCAAAAAAAAAAGAAAGAAAGAAAGAAAAAAGAGTGATGGCTAAGTGGGAAATTGCAGATGTAATTTTTCTAGGTTTTGGTAATTCCCCTCCATATTGGTGGCATCATTTTGCATTTTCTTCAGCAATGTAAGAGCATGTCTGTTTCATCATATTAGCCTCCCTTGTTTTTTATATAAGTTGCAAATACTTTTTTTCCAATTTGTCTTTTTATTTAGTGTGTTTTGAGACATAGAGTTTCAGATTTTCTTCCTTATGTGTTCAGATTTTATGTTTGACCATAAAACAAGTCTCAATAACTATAAAAGGACTGAAATTGTACAAATATGTTCTGTGACCACAATGGAATTAAATTAAAAATCAAGAACAGAAAGAAATTTGAGACATTCACAAATATGTAGAAATTAAACAATATAACACTAAATAACCAATGAGTTAAAGACATCACAAGGGAAATTAGAATGTACTTTGGGATGAATTAAAGCAATACCACACATATTAAAACTTAGGGGATGTGACTAAAACAGTTCTTAGAGGGAAGTTTATAGCTGTAGTTGCCTGTATTAAAAAAGATGAAAGATCTCAAATAAATAACAGAACCTTGTACCTTAAGAAACTAGAGAAAGAATAGACTAAATCCAAAACAAATAGAAGGAAGGAAATAACAAAGATTAGAGCAGAAAAAAATAAAATAAATAATATAAAAGCAATAGAGAAAATCAGTGAAACTAAAATTGGTTCTTTGAAAAAAAAATCAACAATGTTAACAAAACTTCAATTGGAATCACCAAGAAAAATAAAGGAGAAGGCTTAAATCACTAAGATCAAGATTAGCATCACTACCAACCTTAAGAAAAGATTACAGGAGAATATTATGAGCAGTTGTATACCAACAAATTTAATAACCTAGATGAAATGGATAAATCTCTAAAAAGACACACTACCTCAACTGACTCAAGAAGGAATAGAAAATCTGAGTAGACTTATACTAAGTAGAGAGATTGAATTAGTGATCAAAAAACTCCCCATAAACAAAAGCCAGGCTCAGATGGCTTCACTGGTGAATGCTACCAAACATTTCAGGAAGAATTAATATCAACTTTACAAACTTTTCCAAAAATAAAAAGAGGGAGGAACACTTTGCAACTCAACCTATGAGACTAGTATTACCTGAAAATCAAAACCAGACAAAGACATTATAGAAAAAGAAAGCTACAGCCCAATATCTCTTTTGAATTAGATGCAGAAATCTCTAGAAAATATTAGAAAACACATCTAATAACATATTAAAAGGATCATACACTATGACCAAATGGAATTTATCTTAAGATTGCAAGCTTGATGTAACATCAATCAGCAAATTATGCCATACTAATAGAATAAAAGAGAAAAAAACATACAATCATCTCAACAGACACAGAAAAAGCATTTGACAATATTCACCATCTGATGATAAAAACACTCAATAAACTAGTAGTAGAACTTCCTCAACCTGATAAACTGCATCTGTTAAAAATTCACAACTCACATTATATTTAATGGTGAAAGACTGACTGCTTTCTCCCTAATATCAGAAATAAAACAAGGATGCCCACTCTCACTACTTACATTCGATTTTAAACAGGAGGTTCTAGCCAGGACAATAGGCAATAAAAAGAAATGAAAGGCATCCAAATTGGAAAGCAAGAGATAAAATTTTATTTGCAGATGATATGATATTGTATACTAAGCAATCCACTAAAAAAAAAATTAGAACTAATAAATCGGTTCATCAAATGTACTGGGTGCAAGATCAAAATGTAAAAATCAATTGTGGTTATATATACTATCAATGAACAAATCTGAAAATGGAATCAAGGAAATAATTTACGATAGCATCAAAGTTAATAAAACAACTGGAAAAATGTAACAAAAGAAGTCCAAGATTTATATACTAAAAACTGTAAAAGATTGTTGAAAGAAGTTAAGAAAAACCTAAAAAAATGAAGAAACATCTTGTGTTCATGGGTTAGAAAACTTAGTAATGGAAAGATGGCAGTTCTCCACAAATTGACTACAGGTTCAGTACAGTCCCAATAAAGATCCCAGCTGAAATTTTTATAAAAATGATAAGCTGATACTAATATTCACATAAAAAAGCAAAAGACCCACAATAGCCAAAACAATCTTGAAAAGTAAGATAAAATTGAAGTAATCCCTCTGCTTGATTTCAGAATTTGCTACAAGACTGCATCATCAAGGCAGTGTGGTACAATAATAAAGACAGACAAATAAATCAAAGGGGTAGAATTAAGAGACCAGAAAGAAGCCAATACATTTATGGTCAGATGATTTTTGGCAAGGATGAAAGGCAATTCAATGGAAAAAGAATAATCTTTTCAACAAATAAATGCTGGGACAACTGAATATCTATATGCAAAAGAATGAAGTTAGACCCCCTACCTATACAATATGCAAAAATTAACACGGATTATAGACTCAAATTTAGGAGCTGAAACTATTAGAAAAAAACAGGATTAAATCTTCATAACCTTGGATTAAGCGATGGTTTCTTAGCTATGGCACCAAAAATACAAGTAACAAAAGGAAAAATAGATGAATTGGATGTCATTAGTTAAAAGTTTTTGTGCTTCAATGGACATCATCAAGAAAGTAAAAAGTCTACAAAACAGGATAAAATATTGACAAATCATGTATGTTATAAAAGACTTGTATCTGATTATATAAAGAACTCTTACAACTCAACAACAACAATACAGATAATGCAATTTAAAAAATGAGCAAAGGGTCTGAATAGACATTTCTCCAAAGAAGATATACAAATAACCGATAAGCACATAAAAATATGCTCAACATCATTAGTCATTAGGGAAATGCAAATCAAAACCACAATGAGATAGCATTATACACAAAACAGGACAGATAATATAAAAAAAGATGGACAATAGCCTTTTTTTGTTGTAAGTATACAGAGAAATTGCAACCCTTATACATTGCATGTGGGATTGTAAAGTGGTACAGGCACTTTGGAAAATGATTTGGCAGTTTCTTAAAATTTTAAACTAGCAATTATCACATGGCCCAACAGTTCCTCTCCTAGGTATATGGCCAAGATAATTGAGGAAAGGTACTCACAGAAAAACCTGCACATAAATGATCATAGCAGCATTACTAATAGTAGGAAAAAAGTGGAAAAACTCAAGCTAATGAATGGGTAAACAAATGTGATATATCCATATAATAGGATGTTATTTAACAAAAGCAAGGAATGAAGTACTGATATATGCTGCAACATGGATATGTCTCGAAAACATGCTAAGTGAGAAAAACCAGTCACATATTGTGTAAGTCCATTTATATGTTCAGAAGAGGCAAATCTGTAGAAACAAAAAGTATAATAGATTAGCAATTCCTCAAGGCCTAGGGAGGAAGAGTGGAGAGTGTTACAAGTTATCCTAGTAGGATGATAAAAATGTTTTAACATTTAAAAGTTGTGATAGTGACACAACTCCATGAATATACTCAAACTCCCTGAATACACTTTTAAATGGTGAATTTTATGATATGTGAATTACACTTCAATAAAGCTGTTATTTTTAATGTGGTCTAATTTATCAATCTATTGCTTCTGGGTTTTGATTCGCAGTTAAGAGAGTTATACACTCCCACGCTAAAAAAGAATTCACTCATGTTTTCTTCCAATGAATAGTTTGTTTTTTTTTGTGTTTTTTTTTTTGAGCTGAAGTCTGGCACGCTCATGGCCACCCCAGCGTCGACCTGCTGGGCTCAGGCGATCCTTCTGCCTCAGCCTTCCAAGTAGTCAAAACTACAGGTACACACTACCATGCCTGGCTAATTTTTGATTTATTGTAGAGATGAGGTCTCGCCAAGTTGCCCAGGCTGAACACCTGGGCTCAGGCAGTCTCCTCACCTCGGCCTCCCAAAGTGCTGGGATTACAGGCTTGAGCCACTACACCCGACCAGTTTCTTCATTTTTACATTCATGCCTCTGATGCACTTGGAATGATCTTAGTTTAACATGTGAAGAATGGGTCTGGTTGTATCTTTTTCTATATAGCTACCTGGTTGTACAAACATCATTTATTGGCACACTCTTCTTTGACGATTCTTCTCACCAGAACTGATTCCTGCTCTGGGTCCCTCTTTCTTCTGAGAGGAGACAGCCTTTATTCCAGCACCTTTCCCTGGAGATAACATCAAATTTCTTGTCAGGCTTTCAGTTACATCCAATTTTTCTAGTAATCATTCCCGTCAAGAATTTTTACAGTGATTAACCAGACAATTATCTCTGAAAACTGCCTCCAGGATTTAAAACTACATTAATTATAAAGCTTATGTCTTACTTGGGAATATTATTGGGCATTTCCCATCCTTTTAAGCAAGATCTTTTAACAAGATCTATTAACCAAAATTAACTCTAAGGCCACCCATTTGAACCTTGACTTTTCTCATTAAGCAGCATTTTAAATTTTTTCCAGCTTTATCAGGGTATAATTGACAAATGAAATTATATGTATTTAAGGTGTACAACATGACTTTATTTTATATACATATATGTTGTGAAATGATTTCTACAATCAAATTAATTAACATATCTGCCACTTCACATAGTTACCTTTGTGTGTGTGTGGTAAGAACACTTAAGACTACTCTCTTAGCAAATTCCAAGTATGCAATACAGTATTATTAACTATAGTCACCAGGCTGCAAGTTAGATCATCAGAACTTACTCATCCTATAACTGAAAATATGTACCCTCTGGCCAACATCTCCTTGTTTTCCCCACCCCCTGGCCCCTGGAAACCACTGTTTTACTCTCTGCTGCTTTGAGTTGGACCTTTTTAGATTTCACATGTAAGTGTGATCATGTAGATCCTTTTCTCTGGTTTACTTCATTTACACATAATGTCCTCCAGATTAATCCATGTTGTGGCCAGTGATAGTATTTTACTCTTTTTAAAGGATAAATAATACTCCACTGTGTGTGTATACCACATTTGCTTTATTCATTCATCCATCAGTGAACACCAAGTTTGTTTCTATATCTTGACTATTGTGAATGATGCTGTGAACATGGGGTTCAGCTATCTCTTTAAGATACTGACCTCCTTTCTTCTGAAGAGAGGAGAGAACACTTGGCTCACAAATGGTGGCCACTTATGGAGGCCTACAAATCTGCTGAACTGTCTGGCACTGGCTCACCATCACCCCAAAAATCCCCCAGGTAAACAGGGCGCTGGAACCCAAATTAATTTCTTAATTTAACAAAGGTGCCTACCTTTTGGTCCTGGCCATCCATGTTTAAATCATATAGCCTTATCCAAAAGAATTTTCTTCTTTAAACAGCAGAGTGGGGAAGAAAGACAAAATTCAGTTAGCCCTCCCCCACTATCGTTGTTACAAAAAGTGAGGTTTTTTGTTTTTGTTTTGTTTTGTTTTCAAAATGTTTGGACTATCACCACTTTGGCTAAATAAGTAACTTTTACAATAACTACTGTAATCTTGTGTTATAACATTATGATTTTAAAATTTTTAATACTTAAACTCTTCAAGTTCTCGATTCAGTCTCTTTAGGGTGGGGTAAGAAACAAGCTCTAGGAACCACACCTGCCCCGCACCCTCCCAAGCTAGCTGCAAACCAGGTAGATTGATTTCGCTCACAGCAGTTTGTAATCAGCTGTAGTGCTTTCCAGTGCCAAATTACTAACGACTTTGGGATCTCCTTCTAGGCACAAGGATTGCATTATTTTTGTTAAACTTTATTTAAGGTAATATTTTCCTGTCAGAAGGCCCATACCATCCTACTCCTCTCATCAAAAATGGAAAAATGTCAATCTCCCATCTTGCTGGCATTGAGGTTACCTGGGCTTCACCCTCTAGCATATCAATTGTTGTAAGTGTACATCAGACCTATTATAAAACAGAGGGGACCGTTTTCTCTTGCCAATGTTTACCTGTTCTAAATTCTCAGTTTAAGCTACAACCTAACTACATGTCACTGATGTTTTAAATTTTTCTTCCAACTTTGTCAAAGTAACTGTATTTCCTTGTTTAAGTCATTAACAAAACTTATAAATGTCTATAAATTCTTATCACAATTCAAAAAGGCTAAAAGACAACCTTCAGGGATGTAAATCTACATATGGACTCAGGAATTTACTGGTATAACAGTGAGAACTGCCTGGACTCCTGTAGTTGGTATCAACCCACTGGGGTAACTGTAAATACATTTTCCGAAACATCAAAACTTGCTATGTTATAACAATGGCTATAATGGCCTTTATTATAATAATATTAATTCTTATAGTCAATACTTTAAATACAAATACTAAAAATACTTAACTCCATGGGCTCCTATCCTCTCATCCCCTCCTCTCACTCTAGACATGTAGGGACAGCTCTATGCCCCATTTGCAGCAGGAAGTAACTACAGAAGACTAACCTTCGTCCCTGTTCCCAGGTACAAATAAGAATAAGAATATTTTTTAAATAGCAAGAGGTGGGAATGAAAGGTGGTACCTATAGAAACCTAGAAAAAAGTTAGCTTATTCTTAGTTTAGTCTTTTTGCCTCAGTATAACCATTAGAAAGTCTTCAGACATTCTTCTACAGAACAAGCAGCAGCCTATCCCATCCCCCCCACCCCCAGGCAAATCTCCATCAGATGCAAGACCAGGACAGCCCAACCTTTCAATTCATGGGTTAGCATAACAATTTCTAGTAAACTTTTAGGTTCCTTGTCAAGACTGAAGATCAAAGATCACCCTTTGGCTGGCCAAAGTCATAAAAGTAATAATACAACCACCTTTGGTCAAGGAGTTTGTAAATTACAAATGTCTGAGTTTGTGAATTACAAAAGTCTTACAAATCTCTTGCAGGAACTCCCCCCGCCCCCAGGGTTAACCTAATCATCCCTATATGACACAAATAAATCCCATCATGGCAGCAATCATGTGACTAACCCACCCATCTGCTTGCTGTCCATCACTTGACATCAGTACCTGCGCTTGCCTGCCTTTGTGATGTCTTGGAGCAGACCACCACCCAATCACCTTAATGATCTTCTCTCATCAAGGGGAATGGTTAAAAGGACTCAACCACAAGCAGCCAACGGCCATTGTGTTGCTAAACTCATTGTGTGGCCATGTGCTCTTTGAGCTACGGCTGTTGCCATGCTTCCTGGCTTTGGCCCCCTCCCCCACCTTGGGGAGGTGAATCTTCTCTCTCCCTTCTCTTTCTCTCTCTAATTTACTTTTAAATAAATTTTTCTTTCTTTGCCAAAAAAAGGATACTGACCTTACTTTCTTCAATACCCCGTAATGAGATTGCTGGCTCATAGGGAAGTTCTATTTTTAATTTTTTGAGAAGCCTCCATACTGTTTTCCATAATGGCTGTACTACTTTGCATTCTACCAACAGTGTACAGGTGTTCCCCTTTCTCCATATCCTTGTCAGCTTCTGTTATGCCTTGTCTTTTTTATAATAGTCATAACAGGTGTGAGGTGATAACTCGTGGTTTTGATTTGCCTTTCCCTGATGATTAGGGGTGTCAACAACCTTCTCATATGCCTTTGGAC
The DNA here is from genome assembly GCF_000164805.1 of Carlito syrichta. NCBI lineage: Eukaryota > Metazoa > Chordata > Mammalia > Primates > Tarsiidae > Carlito > Carlito syrichta. Next base: position 593,570 of record NW_007255240.1, on the reverse strand, counting down.
ATTTATATGTCTTCTTTGGTTAAAAAAAAAAGTCTATTCAGGTCTTTTGCCCATTTTAAAAATCGAATTTTTTTTATTTTGTTTTTTGCTATCAAGTTATATGAAATTCTTTTGTACTTTGAATATTAAGCCCTTATCAGATATGTGGTTAACAATATTTTCTCCCATTTCATAGGTTGCTTTTTCATCATGTTGTTTCCTTTGCTGTGCTTTTTAGTTTGATGTAACCCCACTTGTTTATTTGTGCTTGTATTGCTTGTGCTTTTGGTGTCATATCTGAAAAATATTAAGTCCTATGTCAAGGGGATTTTTTCCTTTTCCTTAAAGGAGTGTTACAGTTTCAGGTCCTATGTTTTAAGTCTTTAATTCATTTAGAGTTAATTTTTGTGTATGACATAAGATAAGAGTCCAGTTTCATTAGTTTGCCTGTAAATATCCAGTTTTCCCAGCACCATTTATTGAAAAGAATATTCTTTCTCCATTGTATATTCTAGGCACCCTTCTCAAAGATTAGTTAACTGTATATGCATGGATTTATTTCTGGGTTCCCTGTTCTGTTCCATTGGTCTTTGTGTCTGTTTTTATACCAGAACTATACTTTTTGATATTAATTTATAATTTAGTTTGGAATCAGGAAGTGTGATGCCTCCAGGTTTGTTCTCCTCTCTCAAAATTGCTTTGGCTATTTGGGGGTCTTCTGTGGTTCCATACAAATTTTAGGATTGTTTTCTTCTGTTTCTGTGAAAAATGTTTTTGGAATTGTGATAGGGATTGCATTGAATCTGTAGATCTCTTTGGATAATATGGACATTTTAACAATATTAATGCTTCTAATTCATGAACATGGGATAGCTTTCCATTCATTTGATTCTTTTAAAATTTATTTCATCAATGTTTTATAATTTTTAGTGTACAGATATTTCTGCTTTATGCTAAATTTACTCCTGAGTATGTTTACAGCTATCATAAATGGGATTGTTTTCTTCATTTCTTTTCCTAATAGTTTGTTGTGTGCAGAAATGCAACTGATATTTGTATGTTCATTTTGTGTCCTACAACTTTACTGAATCCGTTTATTAGTTCTAATCATTTCTTGGTAAACTCTTTAGTGTTCAGAGACATTTTAATTGCTTCATTTCTTTTTTTTTTTAAACCAAGTAGCTTCTTCACTGATTTCTTGTAACAAACTTCCTGCAATACCAGATGTATTAATCTCAGTACAGTAGGAGATATTAGTTGCTACACACTCCTCCAGTCAAGTAAATAAATAGCACAAAACAATCTTGTTATCTAAAATAACTTTAGCAAGAGAGTTTAGAGACATTTGTTAGGTAACTATAGCCTTTGCAGTTGAGTCAGCTATAGTTGTTAATGTTTGAGACAAACTTCTTTTTTTTTTTCCTCTCTCTCTTTATTTTATTTTAAAGATGTGCGGTACAAGTTAGGTTTAGGTATATCAGTGGTCTACATACAGATGAAGTTTTGGCCTCCCACTCGTCCTCACTTCCCCTGGTTTAGGATCAAGTACCTTTAGTGATGTTATATGCACTTCTTCCCTCCCCTGGCAATATCCACTACTCCAATCCTTCTCTTGTAGTATTGTGATAAATGTTCAGGATTCATATATGGTTGAGAACATGTGGTATTCAGTTCTTTGTTTCTGTGATAGATCGCTGAGTATAGCAGACTTGAAATCTATCCAAGTTGGTACAAAGTTCATAATTTTGTCCTTCTATGGATATATAATATTCCATTATGTATATGTACCACATGTTCTTTTCCAGTCCAGTTTCAATGGGCAACATAGTTCTATATTTTTGTTATTGTGAATAGTGCCGCAATACATATGCATGTGCAGGTTTTTTTTTTTTTTTTTTTGTAGAATGATTTGAGTTTCTCTGGATATATTCCCAGAAGTGGGGGGGCAGATTTCTGGGTCACATGAAAGGTCAATTTCTAGATCTTTTAAAAATCACCACACTTTCTTCCATAGAGGTTGAACTAGTTTACACTCTCCTCAATAGTGTAGAAACATTCCCTTTTCTCCACATCCTTGCCAGCATCTGCTGTTTTTAAATTTATTAATAATGGTCATTCTTACAGGTGTTAGGTGATACCTCAGTGTGGTTTTGATTTGCATTTCTCTGATAATTAGTGAGGCTGAGCATTTTTTCATGTGTCTGTTGGCTGTTCGTATGTCTTCTTTTGAGAAGTGTCTATTCATGTCTTTGCCCACTTTTTAATAGGGCTGTTTGTTTTTTCATTTGGCTCATTTGAGTTCCTTGTAGATCCTGGATGTTAGGTCTTTGTCAGATATTAGGCCTTTGTCAGACATACTGTTAGCAAATATTTTCTTCTGTGAGCTGTCTCCCCACTCTCTTGATGGTTTCTTTTGTTTTGCAACCGCTTTTCAGTTTCATGAGGTCCCACTTGTCTTTTTTTTTTCTTTTAATTTTCTTTCTTTTAAAGATGTGGGGTACAATTCAGTGTTAGGTATACAAATGATCATTATGCAGTTTCCCTTGTTGATGAGATATGCCTCCCCCTCCCTGGCCTATTCCTGCCAATTCTTTTCTTATAGTATTATGATCATTGTTCAAGGTCTGCTTGTGAGTGAGAACATGTGATACTCAGTTCTTTGTTTCTGTGACAGGTCACTGAGTATTATAGACTCTAAGTCTATTCAGGTTGCTGTGAACTTCATGATTTTGTCCTTCTTTATCGCTGCATAATATTCCATTGTGTATATGTACCACATTTTTTTTATCCAGTCTTCTTTTGATGGGCAGCACAGTTGGTTCCATGTTCTTGCTATTGTGAACAATGCTGCAACAAACATACGTGTGCAGGTATCTTTTTCATAGAGTGATTTGAGTTCCTCTGGGTATACTTCCAGTAGGGGGATTGCAGGGTCATACGGAAGATTGATTTTTAGATCTTTTAGGAATCACCACACTGTTTTCCACAGTGGCTGTACTAGTTTACACTTCTACCAACAGTGTAGAAGTGTTCTCTTTTCACTGCATCCTCTCCAGCATCTGTTGTTTTTTGAGTTATTGATGATGATGGCCATCCTGACTGGAGTTAGGTAGTATCTCAGTGTAGTTTTAATTTCCGTTTTTTTGATGACTAGTGAGGCTGAACATTTTTTCATGTACCTGTTGGCTGCTCGTATGTCTTCTTTTGAGAAATGTCTGTTCATACCTTTTGCCCATTTTGAATGGGGCTGTTTGTTTTTTTTCTTTTTGACACATTTGAGTTCCTTGTAGATCCCAGATGTTAGGCCTTTGTCAGATACAGTTGGCAAATATTTTTTCCCAGTCTGTGGGGTGTCTCCTTGCTCTCTTGATGATTTCTTTGGCTTTGCAGAAGCTTGTCAGTTTGATAAGGTCCCACTTGTCTATCTTATCTCTTATGGCATGGGTACTGGGGGTTTTAATCAGGAATCGATTGCCAGTTCCAATTTCCACAAGTGTGTCTCCTGATTTTCTAAGGTTCTTAGTTTGAGATTTTACATTTAGGTCTTTGATCCAATTAAAGTTGATTTTTGTGTATGGTGATAGGTAGGGGTCTTGCTTTAATCTTCTGCATGTGGTCAGCCAGTTCTCCCAGCACCATTTACTGAATAGGTTCTCCTCTCCCCTGTGGTTGATGGTGGAGGCTTTGTCGAAGGAGTTGGTTGAGAAATCTAGATTTTCCTTCGGGAATCTGTATCCTGTTCCATTGGTCTGTATGCCTGTTCTTGTACCAATACCAGGCTGTTTTTATTATTGTAGCTTTATAATAACATTTAAAGTCTGGGAGTATGATACCTCCCACTTTGTTTTTGGTTGTTTTTGGTTGTTTTTTTTTTGCTAAAGATTGTTTTGGCTATTTGTGGTCGTCTATGTTTCCATATGAATTACTGTCGTTTCTAGGTCTGAGAAGAATGTTGCTGGTAATTTAATGGATATTGTGTTAAATCTGTAGATTGCCTTGGGTAGGATGGACAACTTAACAATGTTGATTCTTCCAATCCATGAGCCTGGAATATTTTTCCATTTGTCTGTGTCATATTGATTTCTTTGAGCAGTATTTTGTAGTTTTTGTTGTAAAGGTCTTTCACGTCTCTGGTTAGGAAGATGCCAAGGTATTTCATTTTATTTTGTGGCTATTGTGAATGGAATTGTGCTTTTTATTTGTGTTTCTGTTTGTTTATTGTTAGCGTATAGAAATGCGACTGTCTTTTGCACATTTGTTTTATACCCTGAGACTTTGCCAAAGTCCTTTACCAGTGCAAGGAGATTTTTGACAGATTCTCTTGGGTTTTCAAGGTATAGCATCATGTCGTCTGCAAAGAGGGATAACTTGACTTCCTCTTTTCCTATTTGGATACCCCTGATCTCCTTCTCCTGTCTGATTGCTCTAACTAGGACTTCCAAAACTATGTTGAAAAGGAGGGGTGAGAGCGGGCATCCTTGTCTTGTCTTGTTCCGGTTTGGCGGGGAAATGGCTCCAGTTTCTGTCTGTTTAGCAGTATCCTGGCTGTGGATTTCTCGTAGGTGGCTCTTACTATTTTGAGGTATGTTCCATCTATGCCTAGATGTTCGAGAAGGGAGCTGGATTTTATCAAAAGTCCTCCCCCCCGCATCAAATGATATAATCATATGGTTTTTGTTTTTATGTCTGTTGATGTATTTAATTATGTTTATGTTCTTACAAATGTCGAATGAGCCCTATATCCCAAGGATGAAGCCTACTTGGTCATGGTGGATGATTCTTGTAATGTGCTGTTGAATTCAGTTTGCTAGGATCTTGTTGAAAATTTTAGCATCTGTGTTCATCAAGGATATTGGCCTGTAGTTGTCTTTCTTTGTTGGATCTTTACTTGGTTTGGATATCAATGTTATGTTAGCTTTGTAAAATGATTTGGGGAGAGCTCCATCTTTCTCAATTGCCTGGAATACTTCCAATAGGATTGTTATCAGTTCCTCCTTGTATGTTTTGTAGAATACTACTGGAAACCCATATCTGGTTCAGGGCTTTTTTCTTTTTGTAGGTAGTTTTCTTATGACATAGTCAATTTCCTGAACTGTCATTGGTCTGTTTAGGGTCTCAATTTCGTCTTGTTCCAACCTGGGGAGGTTGTGTGATGTCAGAAAGTCCTCCATTTCCTTTATGTCTTCAAGTTTGTTTCCATATAAGTGTACATAGTAGTCTCTGATAATCTTTTGTATTTCTTCAGGGTCAGTTGTGACTTGATCTTTTGTATTTCTGATTGTGTTTATTTGGGCTTTTTCTTTCTTTTTCTTGGTCAGTCTAGCTAGAGGACCATCAATCTTGTTTATCCTTCCAAAAAACCAACCTTTTGTTTCATTGATTTTTTTTTTTTTTGTATTATCTTTTTGTCTTCTATGTTCTAAATTTGGGCTTTTATTTTGGTGATCTGAATTCTTCTGCTGAAGTTAGGGTTTTGCTTTTCCAGCTTCCTTAGGTGATTTGTTAGGCTGTTAACTTGTGATTTTTCCACTTTCTTCATTTGTGTTTGTAGGTATATGAATTCCCCTATTAGTACTGATTTCATAGCATCCCTGAGGTTTTGGTAAGATGCTTCTTCATTTTCATTTGTCCCCAGGTATCTTTTAATCTCTGTTTTGATTTCCATGTTGACCCAGGAGTTGCTTAGCATCATGCTGTTTAGTGTCCATGTCTTTGTGGGTTTCATTAGGGGAAATTTGTTGGTGTTGATATTTATTTTTATTCCACTGTGGTCTGAGAAGGTGCATGGCAGGATTGCAGTCTTATGAAATTTGCTTACACTTGATTTATGACCAAGGATGTGGTCGATCTTAGAGTACGTTCCATGTGGTGATGAGTAGAATGTATACTCCATGATTGTTGGATGGAGTGTTCTGTAGGTATCAATTAAGTTCATTTGGTCAAGTGTCATGTTGAGGTTCCAGATCTCCTTGTTGGTTTCTTGTCTTTATGATCTGTCTAGGGTTGTGAGTGGGATGTATTTTTTTTAACTTTTAAATTTTTTTATTTTGAAGCTGTGGGGTACAATTCAGGGTTGGGTACACAAATATTCATTGTGCAGATACCCTTGTTGGTGAAGTGTGCCCCCACCTCCTGTGAGTGAGATATTTAAATCTCCAGCACTATGATAGTGTTAGAGTCAATATCTTTTTTAAGTTTACCTAGAAGCTGCTTTATGAGAGTAGGTGCTCCTATGTTGGGAGCATATATGTTTAGGATGGATATTTCTTATTGATGGATTGAACCTTTTATCATTATGCAATGACCTTCCATATCTTTTTAAATTTTCGATAACTTAAAGGGTATTTTGTCTGATATTATGATCATGACTCCTACGTTCTTTTGTGTTCCGTTTCTGTGAAACTTTGCTTCCCATACTCTTTGAGCCTGTGAGTGCCCTTTCTGGTGAGAGGATTCTCTTGGAGACGATATATTGTTGCCTCATGATATTTTATCCATTTTGCCATTCTATGTCTTTTCAGTGGTGCATTTAGTCCATTCACATTCAGGCTAATAATTGAGATGTGAGAGCTTATCCCTGTCATGAGGTTCTTATACAGTTTGTTGTTGTTGTTGCTTGTTTATTTGTTTGTTCTCTTCTTTTGATTTTTGCATTGATTCATGTGTGTTTTCAATCTTTTTTCTGCATTCTTGGGAAGGGCATTGTCATTCTTTTTTCCTTTCTTCTGTGTTTAATACTTTCTTAAGTGTTTCTTCTAGGGCTGGTCTGGAGGTAGCATAACCTCTTAGGGATCAAATGTCTGGAAAAAATGTTAATTCTCCCTCACTGATGAAGCTTAACTTAGCTGGATAGGTAATTCTTGGTTGAAATTGTTTATCTTTGAGAACTTTGAAGATTGGGCTTCAAGCTTTGCTAGCCTGAAGTGTTTCTGTAGATAAGTCTGCTGCTATTCTAATCAGTCTTTCCTGGTAGGTAGTCTGACCTTTTTCTCTTGCTGCTTATGTTTTTTTCTTTTATACCTACTTTGTGTGGGTGAATTACTATGTGTCTAGTAGTTGGTTTTTTCATTTGTTGTCTTCCAGGGGTTCTCTGAATCTCTTGTGTTTGAATGATCACATCACTAATGAGATGAGGGAAGTTTTCTTGGATAATTTCATGGAATGTCTGTTCCAGTATGGTTTCTGTTTTTCTTTCTGCCTCTCAGGAAGTCCAATTAATCTTAGGTTTAGCCTCTTGAAATAATTTCTAATCTCTTGAAGGTTTTGTTCTGTCTTTTTAAGCACCTTTTCTATGTTTTTGACAGTTTGAGCTAGTTCCATATTTTGGTCCTCAAACTCTGAGGTTCTTTCTTCTGCTTGGCTAATTCTGCATGCTTATCAGTTTGTCCTTCATTTCATTCACTGTATTCTTTATTGCTGTTATCTCAGTTATCAACTCCTTCATTCTTTTCTCTCCTCAATTCTATTTATTCTCTCTATTAATGTCTTGATATCTGGGTTTGTGCTTTGAGATCATTCATTCTGGAGGCTCTTCATTGTTTGCATTTTGAAGTCTGTATTCTCAGTGTCTGACCTCCCAGAGGTCTTTGTGAGACCCATATTCTTCTTTTGGTTTTTCTTCATTTGTGTAGATTTTCCTCTCCCCCCCCCCCCTTTTTTTTAACCTCTTCTTTAATTCTGTTGTTCAGGGATGTAGGAATAACTGTTACTTCTGTTTGCTCAATCTCCTATTCCTTATGTGGCTCCTCTGGCTTTATTCAGTTCTGAAGCTGGACTGTGGGGGGGGTGCCATACTTTTTGCAGTTTTGAGATTCAGTTGAGGGGGGACTTGTGACTCAGAAACTATCTGCAGATCCCAGTATTCGCTGAGAGGTATGTGGGCCCCCTGGAACCCACTTCCCACTGCCTTACTATTTGTCCATGCAGTGGGGGTATACGCTTGCCCCTGAAAGCAAAATGAGGTAAAAAAAGGAAAAGAATGGAAAAGGGAAAGAGGGAGATGAAAGGAAGGTGAAGAGGGAGAAAAAAAAAGAGGGGAAACAAGCAGGCATACCAACTTACAAATGAAAAGAGACACAAAGATAGAAAAGTTAAAAAAAAAAAAATTAAAACATACAGACAATCATACAAACACACAGGCTGACAAACCCCCCCTTGATATACTTTCCCTCAAAAATACCCATGCACAAACAAAACAGCAATAAAATAACAGAAACAAAGCAAGTATGAAAACATTAAAAACAGAAAGGAAGAAAAACTAAAACAAACAAACAAAAAACAAACAACACAAACAGACAAACAAAAAGACAAAACCTGCTCTCAGGTCATTACTGTAAGTTCATCTTCCTTTCAGCTCTGGTTTCCAGCCCTTCTCCTTTGCCCTCAGCGCAGGCTGACAGGATTGTACTCAGTGTGGGTCAGATGTCCCATGGACTACTGTGGGAGGAGGGTGGATCAGATCTGTACTCACCCAGCTTGCTGCCTGTCAAGTCTCCCACTCAGATCTAATGTGTCTATATCTGATCCAGTGTGGGGGAGTGACTTGTGTCTCTCTGAGTTTGATTAGATTGCCTCTAGGTCCCAAGTTGGAGGCTGGGTGGAGCTGGATGGGACAATGCAGGTCTCTGCCTGGTCTCGGGACAGAGAAAATGACGCCAGTTGGCGTTTCCTCACCGGTGGTGGGGCTCTTCTTCCGCTCTCCCTGATCTTCTCTGTCCACAGAGGGGATCCAGGGCTCCAGCTGCTTTGCTGTCACAGGTGATGGTGTGGACCAGGTACCAGGTGATGAGAATCAGCTGTATTCAGCAGACTTTTCTCAGGAGAGTCCCAAGAACAGCAGACAATCCCACAGGCCAGCGGCTCCAATCTCAGGGTGGTGGGGGGTTGCAGTAATCTCCAGAGGAAAGCCCTGGGTGTATGAACCCAAGTCTCCCCTCAGATGCACTTTCACTCACCCATTGGCATGTGCCCACTCACACAGTCTTTATGGATACTTGCTTTTGCGGAGACTCTCACAGTCCAACCTGTCCCTTCACCATCTTGCCACTTGTCTATCTCCCACTTGTCTATCTTATTACTTTGGAGGTTATGATTAAGAATTGGTTATCTATTCATTGTGCATAAGGGTGTCTCCTGTGCTTTCTAACATCCTTACAGTTTGAGATTTTATGTTTAGGTCTTTGATCCATTTAGAGTTTATTTTTGTGTATGGTGACAGGTAGCGGTCCTGTTTCATTCTTCTGCATTTGGTCTGCCAGTTTTTCCACACCATTTGCTGAATAGGGTTTCTTCTCCCCAGTGGTTATTGGTGGTAGCTTTGTCAAAGATAAGTTGACTGAGAAATTGAGGCTTTGCTTCTGTAATCTCTAGCCTGTTCCATTGGTCTATATGCCTGTTTTTGTACCAATACCAGGCTGTTTTTATTATCATAGCCTTATAATAAAGTTTAAAGCCTAGTGTGATACCTCCCACATTGTTTCTTTTGCTGAGGATTGTTTGGCTATTTGTGGGCTTTTTTTTCCATATGAATTTCTGTATTGTCATTTCCAGATCTGAGAAGGATATGTTGGTAATTTGATGGATATTGCATTCAATCTGTAGAATGCCTTGGGTAGGATGGCCATCCTAACAATATAGATTCTTCCATGAGCATGGAATATTTTTCCATTTGTTTGTGTCTTCTTTGATATCTTTGAGCAGTGTTTTATAGTTTTTGTTGTAAAGGTCTTTCACTTACCACTAATATAACACACATAATGACTCCTGGGTCAACATGGAAATCGAGACTGAAATTAAAAGATTCCTGGAAACAAATGAAAACAAAGATATATCTTACCAGAATCTCTGGCATGCTATGAAAACAGTAATAAGAGGGAAATTTATAGCTCTACATACATATATTAAAAAAACAAGCCGGGCTCGGTGGCTCAGCCTCTAATCCTGCGCCTTTGGGAGGCTGAAGTGAGTGGATTGCCTGAGCCCCACGGGTTCGAGACCTGCCTGGGCGGCAAGACCTCATCTCTACAATAAATCAAAAAATCAGCCAGGCATGGTACTGCATGCCTGTAATTCCGGCTACTTGGAGTGGATGAGGCGAAAGGATCGCTGGAGCCCAGCAGGCCGAGGCTGCGGTGGCCGGGAGCGGCCACTGCATTCCAGTCTGGGTGACAGAGTGAGACTCCAACTCAAAAAAAAAAAACAGAAAGATCATAAATAAACTAACATCACACCTAAAAGAACTGGAAAGGCAAGACCACCAGAACCCTAACTTCAGCAGAAGAATCCAAATCACCAAAGTATAATCCGACTATAGGAGATAGAAGGCAAAAGTATCATTGAAAATATCAACAAAGCCGAAAGCTGGTTCTTTGAGAGGATAAACAAGATAGATGGAGACTAAGAAAAAGAGAGAAAAAGCCCAAATAAACACACTAGAAATCCAAAAGATGTGGTTACAACTAAGCCCAAAGAAATTCAAAATAAACTCAAAAACCTAAATTGAATGGAGGACTTTCTGACATCACACAACCTCCAAAGTTTGAAACAAGAGGAAATTGAAATCCCAAATAGACCAATAAAAACCCAAGAGTCACAAGAAAACTACCTGCAAAAAAAAAAAAAGTTCTGGACCAGATAGCTTCACAGCAGAATTCTACAGAACATACAAGGAGAAGCTGATACCAATTCTATCAAAAGTGTTCTGGGGCAATCGAGAAAAATGGAATCCTCCTCAAATCATTTTATGAAGCTAACATCATACTGATACCCAAATCTGGCAAAGACCCAACAGGGAAAGAGAACTACAGGCCAATCTCCATGATGAACATAAATGCCAAAATTCTCAACGAGATTCTAGCAAATTGGATCCAACAACACATATCAAGAATCATCTACCATGACCAAGCAGACTTCATTCCTAGGATGCAGGGCTGGTCCAATGTTCACAAGACCATAAATGTAATTTGATACATCAACAGATGTAAAAACAAGAACCACATGATTGTATCATTAGATACAGAAAAAGCTTTTGACAAAATCCAGCATCCTTTCTTGATAAAAACCTTTGAGCACCTAGGCACAGAAGGAACATTCTTCAAAATAGTAAGAGCTATCTATGATAAACCCATAGCCAACATATTTCTTCAATGGACAGAAGTTGGAAGCATTATAAGTGAACTTCTTTGTCTCTTGTGACAGATTTTGATTGAAAGTCTATTTTGTCAGATGTAAGTATAACCATTCCTGATCTCTTTTGGTTGCCATTTGCATGGAATATCTTTTTCTGTTCCTTCACTCTCAGTTTCTGTGTATCCTTAAAACAAGAAAAAAATGAGTCTCTTGTAGGTGGCATATTGTTGGTTCTTGGGTTATTTATTTATTTATTTATTTTTTGAGTTGGAATCTCACTCTGTCACCCAGACTGGAGTGCAGTGGCCGCTCCCGGGCACCGCAGCCTAGACCTGCTGGGCTCCAGCGATCCTTCCGCCTCAGTCTTCCAAGTAGCCCGAATTACAGGCATGCGCTACCACGCCTGGCTGATTTTTTTTATTTATTGTAGAGATGAGGTCTCACTGCCCAGGCGGGTCTCGAACTCACGGGGCTCAGGCAATCCACTCACCTCAGCCTCCCAAAGGCACGGGATTACAGGCTGAGTCACTGAGCCTGACTGGTTCTTGGGTTATTAAAAGTCTATTTGGCCACTGTGTTTTTTGATTGGAAAATCTTATTCATTTACATTTGAAATAATGATAGGTATATAAGGACTTCCTCTTGCTATTTTGTTAATTATTTTATTAAGTGTATTCTGTTTGCTCTGTAGTTCTTTTGTCCCTTTCTTCCTGTTTACCTATCTTCCTTTGAGATTTGTTGATTTTTTTTTTGTAGTAGTAGTAGCAGTACTAGTATTAAGCAGCATTTTTAGATGAGCAAACTATCAGAGTATACAATTGGGGCTCTTCATTTGGGTGTGTAGCGTGTATACTGCATGTTTACAGCTGTGTGCTGGGCAACTTGCAGGGATCTGATTGTGTCTGCTGACGTATGCTGTCCTGTCTGAAGTTGATGCTCAGGTGTTTGGGGCACATCTGTACCTCTGGCTTCCCAGCAAGCCCCAATAAGCATGCTAGAGGCAGGCCTTTCGCCTTTCACTTTTTGGCCTCAGTAGTAGCAATTGGCCCATAGATAAGTAAGTGAGATTCTGAAAACTACCACTTGGTTCATTTGAATTGACATGCTTTATCTCAGAATCCCAAGGAATACGATAGGAACCTCAGACTTCACAGTTTTTAGACATGGGCCACATTTCTAATTTAACTTCAAAATAGCAATGAGTAGCTAGAGCCCTCTAAGGATCAGGCAGTGTCCTAAGCACTTCTCATTCTTTCATTCATTTATCCTCTGAATGGTGCTAGCATCGTCTCCAGTTCTATGGCAGAGGAAAGGAAGCATAGTTAATGCACACATGCTGTCGCCTGGAGCCAGGCACGTTTGGGTGGGATGAGGTGGGAGGGAACTTGGAGGTTACACTTCTTCATTTCTCTCCAGCTTTTTCTGTGCTCTGAGGCCTCCTTTCCTGCCAGCATTTTAGAGCCTTGTATTCCTGAGCAGTGTGTATGACTAAGGTCTCAGATACTTTTCTGATTTGGAAAGCCCCTGAATATTTTCTTGAAACAACATAAACTTTGACCTGATGTAAACCCTACAACTGTTGTGCTGAAGTAGCCAGACTCTAGGGCAGGATTGAGGAGGTGGTATGTGGGCCTGCACAGCCAAAAGGAAGCTGTTCCTGGAAAGAAAAATCCAGAAGGGCCTGAAGGCATCATTCTCCTCCTTTGCTAGGAGAATTGTGTGCCCCTGTGACTATGCTAAATGTTACTGTAGATAAGAAAAGGTATGGGTGAACCCATTACTGACGTGCAGAGAGCTTGAGACACTCAACAAATTGAAATGGAAAAGCTTCTAATGAGCACCTACTGTGTGCAGGGTTTAGCCTAGGCACCCATGGTGATAAGTAAGTGGGCCCTAGCTTGCAGGTAGAACTGAAGCCTGCAAACCAGCTGCAGGACTACATGCAGGCAGAGGAAGGAGCAGGCAGAGGGAGGAACAGGAAGCCTGATGGGAAATTCTGCAGGTCCTTTCTGGGGAGTACCCTTTGTGCTGGGCTAACGGAGGAAGAGAATTTTGGTCAGTGGGAAAGCATGAGGGCTTCTTCCAAATGGGGGAGACAGGAGCAAAGGCTGAGGGGATGGGGGTTGTCCACAGGGGAAGTGAGAGTGCAGTTGGGCTACCTCATAGGCGTCGGAAACTAGGCGTCGGAAATAACCCATCTCTGTGCCTGCTAGTTTCCTTTCTCTTTTTTCATTCATTATTTCTTGCTTGCTTGCTCTGTATGCATTGTACACTATCTTTTATATGTGCCATTTTCTTTTACAAGAAGATGGTAAGATTCAGCCATTTTAAATACCTGCCAAATACCACGCATTCGTTAAATAGCAGAGCGGGGACTTGAACCCAAGTCTTCCCATTTGAGTACAGTTCTTTCTGTCACCACATGCTTTATGCAGATCTCAGTACAAAAACACTACTGGAAAACTCTGGGTGCCCATCCTAAATGTTTGAGACATTTTATTCCTTTCCTTGCACCCATCTTTAGGAAGAAGTTGGATTCAGTTAGAAAAGATACTTTGTTAACCTGAAAAGCACATTTTTTAAATCTTGTTTTGTTATAATAGTAATAGAGAAATAACTGGAAAATAGAGAAAGGCATTTTATTTTATTTTTTATTATTTGAGTTGGAGTCTCACTCTGTCATCCAGGCTGGAGTGCAGTGGCATGCTCACAGCCACCGCAGCCTCAACTTGCTGGGCTCTGGCAGTCCTCTCACCTCAACCTCCCAAAGGCTGGGATAATAGGTGTGGCATGAGCCACTGCACCCAGCAGAGAAAGGCATTTTTAAAAGATCACTTCAGATTCCACTGCATAAGAAAAACCACTGTTAGCATCTTGGGGTCTCCCTTCTTGTCAGTTTTCCTATATTGCAGTGTTTGTCCATTGTAACACATTTCATAACCATCATACCCACCATTCTTTGCTATACTAAACAGTGTGCTGCAATCAGCATCTTTATGCATATTACTTTTTTTTTTTGTATAGTGCTTTTTAAATATGTAGAATTATTCCCTTGGAGTCAGCTCCCCAGAAGCAAGGTTATAGCATCTAACAATGTCCTGACCCTCCAGTATTTATAACCACAATCTCCTCCCCAAAAATAAAAATAGAGCTGATTCTTTTGTATCTTCAAATTGTACCATTTTATATCGTGTTAGTGGGTATTAAATAATGAACATTCCTATTTCTATGATTTTTTTCCCAATTTCTGTGATTTTCCCAGAAGGATGGTTCTTCTTTTTTGCCAGGACAGTTCTTGTCTGTTGGCTAACCCATGCTCCTCAAGCATCCCCTGTGAAGTAAAAGACGTGGTTTCTGTTGTATATATTTAAAAGTGAACTCGGAATAATATTGCAGCACACTTGAGCTGTTTCTGCCTCTCTCAGCAAGCTGTATCCCTAGGGTCTAGCTCAGCACATAAGAAGTATTAAATATTTGTAGAATGAATGAGCAATAAATAAGTGAATTTTTGGAAGAGAAATAAAACCTGGGAAAGAATTCATCTTTGTTGCTCTATATTTCTGTGTTTTTCGTTTGCTGCTGCAGAAAACTCATGAAAGGATTGGTTTCTATTTCCTTTCTGCTTTTTTCATCTAATGAGACAGGACCATGTCACCTTTTATTTCCCACGTCCTTGCCATACATGTTAGATGGGTGTTGTCTTAGTTCATTTTCTGTTGCTAAAACTGTATTTCTGAGACTAGGTAATTTATAAAGAAAAGGAATGTATTTCTTACAGTTCCAGAAGCTGGGAACTCCAAGATCAAAGGTCGCATCTTGTAAGGGCCCTCTTGCTAATGGAAACTGCACAGGGCATCATGTGGCAAGGGGGCTGAGCATGATAACATGCTAGCTCAAGTGTCTTCCTCTTCTTAAAAAGCCACCAGTCCCATTGTGGATTCTCTGCCCTAATGAGCATACCTAATTTTAATCATCTCTCAGAGGCCCTAACTCCTAGTATTGTTACAATGGAGATTCATTTCCAACATACATTCTGGAAGGGGCATTATAACCATGGCAGTTGGAAACGCACAGCCCAGGAAGCAGGGCCATGGACGCTGATGACAGATGATAGAGGCTCGAGTCTCAGCTCTGCTTGTGCAAGTGAGGGGGGCAGCTTCCCTAACCACCCAGAGCACTTGTTGCTTCTTGGTAAGTGGTGATGAGAAGCCCAGCCTGACATGGGTGTCAGGACAAAGTCAGGTGCCTATAGGACATTTCCTCCAGTGTCAGGCAGAATTCAATAAATGGTACCACCCACCAATGCACAAGTGTTATCATAAACCACTTTATCTTATTTTTAAAGCCTGGGACACCTGTTCCAATTATTTTTCCATTAGAGTTTCTTGCTCTCTGTCCTTTTTTCTAGAGCAACTGAGTCAAGACATGGTATATCTAAGAGGACATACTTGCTTTAGTATAGATGTTATCATCAAAGAACTAGTTTATTAATCCAGGTTGAAAGTAGCCAACATTTTGCTGGATATACTTTGTCTTTTAATAATTCTTTTATAATTTCAAAAGCAATAGAAGCTCAGTGCATAAAAAGAAGATACAGTAAGGCCCCTACATATGAACCTTCACATTACAAACTTTAGTGATGCATACCTGTGGTTTTTCCTATATTATTTCTCTCCATCAGGTGTCAGTATAACCTGTTAAATACATACAGTACTACATAGCTGATTGTGTTTGTTGGGTTCCTAAGCTAACTTTGTTGAACTTAAAACAAATTGGACTTACAAATGCACTCTCGAAATGGAATTTTTTCATATATTGGGGACTTCCTGTATTGGAAAACACAAATTAAAGCAATCTCAAGTCATTTCACCTGCTGGAGACAACCACTGTTATCATTTATGTGTGTCCTTCAGGTCTGAGAGACAAAGAGAGAGAGAGAGGAGAGAGAGAGACAAATACCGACTTAGTTTTTATAAAAAAAACTGATGAACTACATATACTATCTTACTCATTAGGAATCTTCTTTTTTTACAAAGGATTTTAATCACACATAATCTGCAAGCCTAGATAAATTATCTCATCATGCATATTTCCAAACATGGTCTGAGTCCGCAGGTTTGAGACCCACCTGGGCAACTTGGCGAGACCTCGTCTCTACAATAAATCAAAAAATTAGCCAAGCATGGTAGCATGCGCCTGTAGTTCCAGCTACTTGGAAGGCTGAGGCGGAAGGATCGCCGGAGCCCAGCAGGTCGAGGCTGCGGTGGCCGGGAGCGGGCACTGCACTCCAGTCTGGGTGACAGAGACTCCAACTCAAAAACCAAAAAAAACATGGTCAGTCAGTGTTCTGTGCTCTGTAGTTTCCCATGATGTTTTACATTCTGTGCCCTGTTCATATACTCTTGTAGCTTAATATTATATGACGAATATCTTTCATACTTTCAGTCTTTGTCATCATCAGCACTAATGGCTGCATCACAGCCCCTCATTCCAAAGTGGCATGAGGGACTAAATTGGAAAGCCTAGTAGTGGGGACTCTGGGGGCTGTGGGGACAGAACATGCTGCTTCCATTCCCTCACTGCCCCTTGCCAGCTTCTCTTTGTGAACCAGTGTCACTGCCTTAGCCTTGATCCTCCGAGATAGTGGCTAGGACGCTTCTTTCATGGTGGCACTGTGAGCATTCAGTGATGTGAGCCCAGGCCCCAGTTCTGTGCTGGCCCATGGGAACACTTTGCTCTATGCCTCTTGCTCATCTCCTGGCCAGGGCCACTTGCCTGGTGGGCCAGCTGTTCCTTCAGTGCAGCAGGGAGCTCTACTGGAGCAGCAGCAGGGCTTAGGAGAGGACTTTTGGCTTGTGCTGTGTTCTTTCTGCAGGTAAATTTCTAGGCGAGAAACCACAGGTGACCTGAAGCAACCCCCACCTGTGTCTTGTGATGTGGTATTGTCCTCTTGTTTTCTGAAATGACCATCCCACTTACAAGGCCTCTCACAATGACTGATTTACCAGTTTTGCCACACTATGTCTAGCAAGGAAGATTATAAGTGTTTCAATTTTGTACTGTGACAAAATATGGCATCTTGTGGCTAATTGTAAGTTTGTTTTTGTTTTGTTTTGTTTGAGTTGGGGCCTTACTCTGTCACCCAGGCTGGAGTGCAGTGGCATGATCACAGCTCACCACGGCCTCAAACTCCTGGGGACAGGCGATCCTTCTGCCTCAACCTCTGCAGTAGCTGGGACTACAGGCACACACTACCATGCCTGGCTTATTTTTTTATTTTTGTAGAGATGAGGTCTCACTATGTTGCCCAGGCTGATCTTGAACTCCTGGCCTCAAGCAATCCTCCTGTCATGGCCTCCCAAAGTGCTGGGATTACAGGTGTGAGCCGCCACAACTGGCCTGTATTGTTTTTATTACTAAAGCAAATAGCACTTTGACATGTGATTTCCCCCTATGGGACCAACTTATCTGCATATATAGCCCCCATCTCCTTTTTATTAACTAAAATTCCCAGTGATTTGGTGAGGCTATCCACAAAGAAGTTGTAGTCAGTGCTGTGAAGCCTTTCTGGTAAGAAAAACACTAGCCTCTGAACCGGAGCTGTTCCATGTATTCTCTGAGCCAGGCCCTGGTCTTTGCTTTTCTGATGCGGGTGGAGTGGCTGGGGGTGATGGGGCTAAGCACCAAGCCATCTGGAGCTGGGAGGAATTACCGCTGCAGATCGTCCTGGGACTGGTCACTCCCCGCTCCCCTGCTTACCCCCAACCTTTGCATCTTCCCTGACGAAATAAAGGGTTGGATTTCACCGTAATGTGACCCAGAGATGAAAACTGCTGCAGAGGCTAAAACCCTAGAGTGATATCTGGCGAAGAAAGGAGCATCCTTCCAGCGGAAGGCTGGCAAAGCTAGGGGAACAGCGGGTGAGCCCCTGAAGTGCCAGGAGGTGTCATCTTCGGGGAGGGACAGCCCACTTTCCCTGGTGCTTTGACCACTTGGGAACTCAGTGGAAGATGGCACAGGAAGGTCATTAAACAACTATGACCAGGTCAGTAGCATCCTAAAGTTTACTTTTGTTTGTTCTATAATGAGCTATGGATTGATAGATCATTCTGACTTTTTGCTACTCTATTGATAGAGGCGAGTGCAATAAAAAAATTTCATGGGTGTGCATATAAAATGGCAGTGTCTTTTCTAGGATGTACAGAGGATGCCACACATTTTGAATTGACAAATAGCATTTGCCTTTCATTGTATGTTTTCTTTGGTGGGGAATAAAGAAACACACACACACACACACACACACACACACACACGCATGTACGCATACATGCACACACACACAGCCAACATTTAGAACTTACAGAATTAAAGCTACTTCATATCACCTCTACTGTCCTAGATTTGTAAAAAAAAAACAATAGAGAGAGAATTTTGTACCAATTATTGCACCAGGAGAGATGTCTTCACAATTAGTGTTTTAAAACCAAAGGTAAGAATGTTTCCTTGGGGGCAACCCCTCCAGGTCCCCTCCCAGTGTGGGAGCTTTTCTGTCCTCTCAATAAATCCTACTTTCTCAACCAAAAAATGTATCCTTGTGACCTAAAGACAGACAGACGCAGGGATGGGCAGACAAAGGCAGTCTCTTCGAGGTGTGCTTGCACAGCAAAGGAGCACAGTTTCCACAGTCAGGCATTACCCCATATGTTTGTGGGATTCTGTTTTATTACTTCCCCAAAACACTGAAAGAGCAGAATAACTTCTGTTAGTTATTCTGTAGTCAGAATAATTTGTTTTTCTAAAATGTGAGTTACAGAAATAATGTTTAGAGATTGAGTTATTGGCAACTAAAATCATTTCTCCTAGAAATGGCTATGTAAAACTACAGTGTCAATGAAAGTATTTATTTAAAAATAGAACATTAAATCAAAAGTGAATATCAAGAACTTAATACTCTGGTTCTATAGGCTTTTAAATATTCTATTTTTTAAATTAAATACTTCTTCACAGAAGGAACTTTAATTTGCCATCTATGTCTTGTTCATTGAAATACCAGGACTTAGTCAATGCTGACATGTATTAGTAACCAGGAATGCATTCACTTGTTAGCTCGGAGCTTTTTGTAAATATTTCTTGTATTCTTGAATTACTCCATATGTGCTGGTGTGCTGGCTCCTAACCCTGGCCATTCCCTGCATTTATAATCTTCCCTGACTTCTTCCTACTTCTAATTGTCTCCTAAAGTCGAACTGGCAACACCAACCAAACCTGAAAAAACGAACTGTGCTATTATTTGTTTACCCTGCTCTTCCATTACTTAGTTAAGTACTTAGTTGAAGCTCATTAACTTGGCATAGAAAGCAAGTGTGATGCCTGTTTGTAATATATATAATTTATATGTGATTGTTAGAAGTCTTCATTGCTGTATATGGGAAAATAATGACACAAATTATAATTTAAAGAACAAAAAGGATTTTAAAAATTTGAAACGAAACCACTGCATGTTCTACTATTATTTTCCTACCACTGGCTATTTCTGTGGAACATTAATATTTTATTGAACTAGAATGGGCTTGTCTCATTTTATTTTTTATATGAATTTTAAATCAGTATGAGGAAATATTTAGAACTGGGATGTTTTACTGTATCAAAGGATATAATTAGGCACTATGGTTGATTAATAAACACAAATAACTGAATAATCTCAAATAACACAAATATATTCCCTATGTTTTAAGCTTAAGTCAAAAGTCACCAATTCTCAAGTACAAAATTATAGTATTTTGGGATGGAAAATGACTATGAAAGTAAATACCTCTGGGAAAAGTTGTCTAAATGGTGGTGAGAAAGGGCATCTGCCTTTATATATATTTCTGTATTATTTAATTCTTTTCAATGAATTTTTTTTCATTACTTGTGTAATTTAAAGTTTTAAATGAAGCTGTCATATAATTTCACCATAGAGAACTGGGGAAATAAAGAAGAAAAATCTTTTCTAATTCTGTTACTAATTCCTCAGCAGCCCATTCTTAATACTCATTGTTAGCATTTTTATCTTTTTTCTTTCAACTTAAATAAATGTTTACCATTCTTTATAATTCCAGATAATTAAATGAAGTTGGCAGATTAAATTAAATACATATGCATTAACCAATATTTTCCCATAATGTCCTTCCTATAATTTGGTGGACTAGACCCCCAGCCACGAGGTCAGTAAGTGGGAACCCACGTCGTCCCTGCAACTTAGGAAAATCAGATTTGATTCAGGAAAGTACCACCACCACCTTAAAAAGCATAGAGAGAACCGAACAGGTTCTAGATTCTTATTACATCATCTACTCCACATACACAGTATTACTTAAAAATCAAGTTAAATCACCGTTGTAATTTCACAGGCACCTTATGACCAAAGCTCCACCTTTACAATACCTCTTGAGTTGGATTTAAGGGTTTAACTGTATTATTTATGTTCCTAACATGGACAGAAGAGGTTGCTTTATAAATGCTTGTGCACACACATATACATGCACACGCATACCCTTGTCTTTTATTAGCTAAGGAGGATATTTGTTTAATTCTGAAAGATTCGTGATGACATGATTAAGTGCTCCCTTCTGTTGGATGGTACTGCAAGTTGACTTCACCTCCTTCTCACCTCTGCTAATGGCCTCTCTTCCTGCGGCCTGCTCTCAGATGCCTCGGGGTTTCTGACTGTAAATAATTAATGGAGACTATTAGTGTGTGTTGGGAAGTAAAGCTGCCTTATTCACATGTATAACCACTTGCACACTAAGCTTCTTCCTGATTCCTCTTTCCAGAAACACACAGTCAAAAAACAACACTCCTGGTGTTGCAGGAATGAAGCAGACTGTGTGTGACCATCCAGTACATGGACTTTCAGAGCAACTACCTTTGAAATGGCACAAGTCACATCTTAGGGTGAGCTGTAAAGACCCTGCACAGCGTTAGGGCCTCTGCTCTGTAAGCAGCTTGCCTATGCCTTTCTATGGAGCAGGATTTCTCACGTTGGTGGCGGAGTTCATTCTGTGTGTCATATGGTGAACCCTGCATTCAGGGTATGACATTAGAACTCACCCTTTCTTCCCACATTTTGATGTTAAAAAACTCAAACATACAGTAAAGTTGAAAGAACCACACCATGTCCATCCACATATATCTCCCACCCAGATTCCACCATTAACATTTTCTAAAATTCTCTCACCTTTCTATCCAACTACCCATCCTTATTAAATGTATCTCAAAGTATATTGCAAACATCTGCATGCTTCACCCTGAAATACTTGAGCTTGCATATTATGGACTAAGGTTCAATATTGCTTAGTTTTTTAGGTAAAATGTATAAAAAGTAAAATGCACATATGAGGGGGTCCAAAAAAGAGGGAATTATTTTTGGAGGGCAAGCCCCCTAGAGTAAAGGCTTCCTCTACTAGGTGAGTGTTCTAAGAACCCATAGGTATCAGTGCAACAGCTAGAGTTGCTGTGAGATGCTGTGTTGCACAAAAAACATCCCAAGTTGTGGCAAACAGGTGACTGGTTCATCCACCATGACAATGCACCTGCCCACAGTGAGCTGAGTGTTCAGCAATTTTTGACCAAAGATGGCATGACCCTCGTGTCCTACCCTCCTTATTCACCTGATCTCACCCTCGAGCAACTTTTTATTTCCTTGGATGAAAAAAGTCCTCAAAAGCAAACATTTTTGTGTATGTGGAAGAGGTAAAGCCAAAAAAACGGCAGAAGCACTAAAAGGCATCAAAATTGACAAGTTTAAAAACTGTTTTGAGCAATGGAAAAAGCATCTTGATAGCTGTATTACATCAAGCAGAAGGTGCTTTGAAGATGACTGAATTTTAAACATGTAAGATAAATACACAATTTTTTGTAAATAAATTCCAGGGTTTTTTTGCCCTCTCCCCCAAATCTTAAGTGGACTAGTTTTTAAGTTTTAAAAAAATACAGTACCTGTAGAATGAAAATGCCAGCAAGATATTGAGGAGCTCAAAGGCCATCTAGTTCATAATTGTGTGATAAAACTTGTTTTAAGTGTAGGTTGAAGCTTATTTTGAATGTATATTGAAACTTGTTTTTAAAACTCAGATGATGCTTGCTTTCCCACCCAAGCCCAGTAGTATACTTTTGGTAAACAAGTTCACATACCAAAAGAAAACTGCAGAGTCACGGTGCAGACCCTCTGGCCCCATTTCCTGCTCCACTCCCCTGGTAATCTCACATTCCAGATGTCCCAACCGGTTCCACCCAGCCCGCCTGACCGTTGATGGTCAGCTGCAGTCAGCCACGACCCGCGACCATACAAACCAACCAATCCCAAACACCCCCGTACCCAGTAGGAGAAATTACCCAATCATGTGCAAACAAGTTTAAAGTTCTTTCCCCTCCCTTGTAACTGTGTATATAAGCTGCTTGCTGCACTGGGTCGGGGCTCTTGTTCCTGTACCGCTGCGCTGGTTACGGATGTGAGCCCAGACTCGAGCCTGAATAAAGACCCTCGTGTGATTTGCATTGGAGCTGGCTCTTTGGTGGTCTCTCTGATTCAGGATTCGGGTACAACAATATAAAGCTGTCAGTCCAGACAGTGTCCTAATGTCTCTCCCCTGGTAAAGTTCACTGCCTACCCTGCCTCAGGAATTACTCTGATTTTTTTCCACTGTGATTTAGAGCAGCATATAAATAGGATCATTTTGTGCAAGGTTTCTTTACTCAGCATTAAGTTTTTGAGATTCCTATCAGACATTTCATGGATCAATAGTTAATTCCTTTTTATTGTTGAGTGGTTACTGTATCACAGTTTGTTTATCCATTCTCCCATGGATTGGGCTATTTACAGTTGAAATATTATGTATAAGGCTGCTATGAACATTCCTAGATACATTTTTGGGATATATTTCTCGTGGGTAAGAATGGAATTACTGGGTCACAGGTTAGGTGTATGTTTAGTTTTGTGAGAAACCTTCAGACCTATTTCCCAAATGCTTGTTCTATTTTCCATTCTAATCAGTGAGCATTCGGTTGTTCCAAATCCTCACCACGTATTGTCATTCTTTTAAAGTTCTAGCCATTCTGGGGGCAGTGTAGTGATATTTCATTGTAGTTTTAATTTGCATTTCCCTGATGACTAATGATATTGAATTCTTTTTTTTTATTTTTTATTTTTTTGAGTTGGAGTCTCACTCTGTCGCCCAGACTGGAGTGCAGTGGCCGCTCCCGGCCACCGCAGCCTCGACCTGCTGGGCTCTGGCAATCCTTCCGCCTCAGCCTTCCAAGTAGCCGGAATTATAGGTGCGCGCTACCACGCCCAGCTGATTTTTTTATTTATTGTAGAGATGAGGTCTCGCTGTCCAGGCGGGTCTTGAACCCGCGGGCTCAGGCAATCCACTCACCTCAGCCTCCCAAAGGCGCGGGATTACAGGCTGAGCCACCGAACTCGGCAATATTGAATTCTTTAATTATCTTCCACTATTCAGATCTTTGCCCATTTTCAACTGTTATCTTTTTGAGTTATAGGAGTTTTATATTCTAGATACCTTTCCTTTTCAGATATATGTTTTACAAATATTTTATTGCAGTCTCTAATTTGCCTATTTATGTGTGTGTATATATATATATATTTTTTTTTTTTTTTTTTTGAGTTGGAGTCTCACTCTGTCACCCAGACTGGAGTGCAGTGGCTGCTCCTGGCCACCGCAGCCTCCACCTGCTGGGCTCCAGTGATCCTTTTGCCTCAGCCTTCCAAGCAGCTGGAACTACAGGCGCATGCTACCACGCCTGGCTAATTTTTGATTTATTGTAGAGATGAGGTCTCGCCAAGTTGCCCAGGCAGGTCTCGAACCCGCGGGCTCAGGCAATCCATTCACCTCAGCCTCCCAAAGGCACGGAATTACAGGCTGAGCCACTGAGCCCAGCTTACCTATTTATATTTAAATGGTATCTTTTGATGAGCAAAAGTTTTAAATTTTGATGAAGTCTAATTTGTCAATTTTTCCTTTCCTAGTTATTGTTTTCTGTGTCCTATCTAAAAACCCTTTGCTTACTCTCAAGTCATAAAGATATTCTCCTCTGTGTTTCCCTAGAAGCTTTATAGCTTTAACCTTTATGTTGGGGTCCATGATCTATCTCAAATTAATGAGAAGTGGAGGTCAGGGCTTCTTTTTATTGAATGAGAATGTCCAGTTGTTCCAGCACTGTTGAAAAGACTTTGCTTTTCCTACTGTACTGCTTGGCCCCCTTGTCAGAGTCAATTGGATATACAAGTCTATGTTTCCACCCTCTATTTGGACCCTTGGGCTATTTGTCTATACCAGTACCACACTGCTGTCTTGATTACTGTAGCTTTACAGTAAGTTTGGAAGTCAGGTCGTATTGATTCTCCAACTCTTCCTTTTTTTTTTTTTTTTTTTTTGAGTTAGAGTCTCACTCTGTCACCTAAGCTGGAGTACAGTAGTATGATCATGGCTCACCACAACCTCAACCTCCCGGGCTCAGGCGATCCTTCCACCTCAGTCTCTGGAGTAGCTAAGACTACAGGTACACACCACTGCACCCAGCCACTTTTTCTATTTTTTGAAGAGATGAGGTCTCACTATGTTACTTAGGCTGGTCTCGAACTCCTGGGAACAAGCGATCCTCCCTCCTTGGTCTCCCAAAGTTCTAGAGTTTACAGGCATGAGTCATTGCACCCAGCCAATTCTCTTCTTTTTCAAGATTGCTTTGGATATTTTACGTCCTTCAGTTTTCCATAGAAATTTGAGAACCAGATTGTCAATTTCTAAGGAAAAAAAACCTATTGCGATTATAGTTGGGATTAAATTGAATCTATAGATAAAATCAGAGCAAATTGACATCTTAGCAGTATTGATTCTCCCAATCCATGAACATGGAATGTCTTTCTACTTATATAGGTCTTGTTTAATTTCTCTTAGCAGTGTTTTATGTCTTCAGTATACACATCTTGCTTATCTTTCATTTAATTTACTTTTAAGCATGTAATGGTTATTCTATTGTAAATAAGTTATTCTTTTCAATTTTCCAAATGTTAGCTCCATTATATGATTAACTTCTGTGATATGTGTATTTGTTCAGCATTTGGAGGTCAGGGCTTCTTGCTCAGCATTTGGATTCTTTTTTTTTTTTTTTAAACCAGTAGCTCAAGCCTGTAATTCCAGCACTTTGGGAGGCTGAGGCAAGAGAATTGCCTGAGACCAGAGGTTTGAGACCAACCTGACCAACTTGGCAAGACCTCGTCTCTACAATAAATTTAAAAATTAGACAGGTGTGGTGGCTTGTGCCTGTAGTTCCAGCTACTTGGAAAGCTGAGGTGGAAGGATCACCTGAGCCCAGCAGGTCAGCTGCAGTGGCCATGAGCAAGCTACTACACTCCAGCCTGGGTGACAGAGTGAGACTCCATCTAAAAAAAAAACAAAAACAACAAAAACCCAAGTCAAAGCCTATTTTATTCATCTGTTCAGGGAGGCATCAGGAAGAAGGGGTGGATTTAGCCCCAGACTGAGATGTGGGAGACCAAACTCCAGTCCCACTGTGCCTCTATGAGCTATGTGAACTTGACCAAGGTTGACAGTGTCAAAACCAACATAAAAATATTGAGATGAACTTTTAAATCTAATGCTACATTTGGGATATAAGAATTGTAATTTGGGGCATATATATATAGACTGAATGGTTTTTGGTATGTTTGAAGAATAAAGGAGGTCGGGGGGTTTATAAAAAGAGAAATATTATGTTTTGAGAAAGTTTATTGGTATTAGGAAGCTTGGAGGAAGTTGGCAAGTTTTGATTGGTGAGTGATGGTGGTGGGTAAAGCTAGTTTTAGAGTTACAATAGGTTGTTTTAGTAATTATTATATAAAATAGCTTTAGTTGATAGTAGGCAGTTTTAGTAGTCAGACACACAGAGAATTATATTTGAGGAGTAAATGTAGTGTACTCCAAGTGCTTTTTCTCTTGGGCTTCTGAACTCTATTGTAGTTGAGTATGTCAAGTATGCCAATTCCTGGCTGGGCATGATGGCTCACGTCTGTAATCCCAGCACTTTGGGAGGCTGAGAAGGGAGGATAACTTAAGGCCAGGAATTTGAGACCAGCCTGGACAACATAGACAGACCCCATCTCTACAGAAAAACATTTAAAAATTAAAGATAACCCAATTTATATGATTAACTTTCACAATAGAATTCTCTCCCTATTTTTTGCTATTACTCAACACAAATAGAATCTAACTCCTTATTTACTGCAATCTTCTGTAATATCTTTCAAGATAAAGCTTTTAACTCTAGTTCACAAACCTCTTTTGAAATCTGGCTGAAACCTTGAATTTACTTCCAGAAAAATTTATCACAGTTTTGTGTATAATTTTAGAATGTTCAGGGAACTTCAGCCTGTTTGCCAGACTTTTGGGACCCACAGATCCTATCTGTGAAACCCATTCTAGAGCAGAGGCTCACAGAGAGTTGGACTACCTTCCCTTACCTCTGTATCTGCAGCACCAACATGCTCAGCCTATCATGGCCGCTCAGAAAACGCCCTATGCACTTATTGAATGGCCCAGAGTGCTACATTGTGGCCTCCTGCAATACTGGCCTCTCCTTCCAAGTTGCTTCAGGTGTTCAGCTGACCTGGGACACCCCTACACTGGTGGACCAGTGCATTCGGAGGCCCAGAGATTCAGGGGTTTGCCCACGATCATTACAGAGCACATTTGTGCAGGGGCAGGTATGGGGTAAAGGCTGCCAAGTTCCAAATCCCTTGCCCTTTGTGGGGTTTTATGGGCAGAGAGGGGCTTGAGACAGTGTGTAGATTTCCCACTCCTGAGATTTGACCTTTCCTCCACCACTGGCTACTCTACCCTTCGAGCCCTACTCCTCTGCTGCTGTCAGTGAGGTCAGCCTAACAGCCCCCCAGCAGGCAAGCTGTCCCTGGTGCCCTGGAACAGCTCCAGGTGGCAATCTTGCTGCAGAATCTTCCAAGCTATGCTCAGCTGTCTGGTGCCTTCACAGGCAGCCAGCTTTGCACTAGCCCCAAGGCAGTGCAGCTGCAGGTCCCCAAGGTGGCCAGGACAGCAGCATTTCAGGGCTGCCTTTCTCTTCCTACAGCCCCCAGAATTGTGTTACAGAAAGTCATTGCTCCGCTGCTTTCCATGATGACTCCCAAGAGCACACCAGCAGTGACAGTGATGCTATGTGTTTCTGCCCACGCAGGTGCCGGGGACATGGGCAGCAAACCATCCACGCCAGGCGATGACTCCACCGTGCGGTCCCCCAGGACAGAAGGCATCCACACTGCATACAAGCAGGGAGACCACAGCAGGGCCCAAACCCTGCTAAGAGAAGCTTGCGACGAGAGCACATCCCAACTGGAAAAGGTAGGGTGAATGCCACCCCTCCAGTCATAGCTGCAGTCCTGAGTTGGATGAAGGATACTGCTCAGATTATTATTTCTTGCTACTGCCGTAATTGTAATGAACATTTTTACTGTGTTGTATTTTCCATGTAAAACTGTGGCCATTCCTTTCAAGTTGACTTCTCAATCTGACATCGCCTAAGTAGGCCCTTTGCTACCTTTTCATGTGAGGCCTTTGAGGGGCAGGAGTGGGGTCACTAAGTATAAAGAACAAAATGTCACCTGAAGGTTTAACCTACTGTATTGTTTACTCTTTTTGTCATTATCAAAATAGCACATACTCAAAGAAGATAATTTAGAAAACCTATCAAAGTAAGGAAAAAAGAGCTAAAAAGTTACCATGGCCAGGCACGGTGGCTCACACCTGTAATCCCAGCACTTTGGGAGACTGAAACAAGAGGATTGCTTGAGCCCAGGAGTTCGAGACCAGCCTGAACAATATAGCGAGACCTTGTCTCTACAGAAAAATAAAAAAATTAGCTGAGCATGGTTGCCTGTGCCTGTAGTCCCAGCTACTCAGGAGGCTGAGGAGGGTAGATCCCTTCAGTCCTGGAGTTCGAGACTGCGGTAAGCCATGATCATGCCACTGCACTCTAGTCTGGGTGACAGAGTGAGATCCTGACTCAAAAAAAAAAAAAAAGAGTTAGCATACTCCTAATATATCCGAATAATCCCACTTAACAGTTTTGGTGTATTTTCTGACAGTCCACTGATCTGAACACATGTTGTTTCTACAATAGATATAGTCATATTTTATATATAGTTTTCCATCTACTGCTAGTTCTTATATAATATTCTATTAATAATTTTTCTTATGATTATAAATTCCTCATAAGCATCCCCTTCAGTGGCTACATGTCATTCCATCTGATAGAGGGACTATGATTTACCTGGTTGTTCTTCTGGGTTGGATATTTGGATTATTTCTCATTTCTTACAAATATATTGAATGTTTTTTCCCAATTCTTACTGCAAGGCTGTTTTCTTAGCATAGATTTGCAGACTATGGGGATGAGCATTTTAAAAGTTTTGAAACGCATGACAACTGTTCTCCAGGAAGCTTGTAAAAAGTAACCCCTCCACGACACTAGAGAGAGCCATTGCCACAGTCTTGCCCTTGTGGGGAATTCTTACTGGCTGTTATCATAGAAACACTTTACTGATGTTTTTTGCATCATTTTGATTAGCAGATTTAACTGGTCTCTATTTAATTATTAGTTGGAAATAATTCCATTTGTAAACCTTTAGCCTGTTTTCAGAAATGTAAGCGATTAGAGGGAGGGTCATACAACAACCTGCTTGAGAATTGTTGAGGGGAGAGCATTTGGGATTGCACCAATTATGAATTCATGGCAGGACTGGCAAAGGGCCACCCTTCTGTACCGGTAGTACTAGGCTGTGCACATGAGTAGGTCAAAGCCATGCGCTCCTTGGGTGGACATCAGATGACTTCCAGCAGGGTGGTCTTGTGCACAGCAAACAGAGTTCAGAGTCTGTGCCACATGGCCACACAGGCAGAGGTGGTGGCTCACTTTGGATGGTGAGTTCTCCCATCTAGCTTGGAGCAGAGGATTGAGGCATGTGGTAGCAGCAGGAGATGCTGAAAAGGGAAAGAGGATCAGGACCTGCAGAGCCCAGGATGCTGGATCTTCATCCTGAGGGTGGGAGAGACATTCAAGGGGGTGGTGTGATCATTATGATCATTGATCAAGAACACTCTGGCCAATATTGAATCAAGGAAAATGGAGTATTGGGTGTGGGTCTCTTCTGCCTGGCATTGTGCCCAGGGGCAACTCAGAATCAAGAGGGTTCCTTGAAGACTGCTTCTCCCTTGGATCCAGGACTGGTAAAACTCCAGCTGACTAGACTTTAAGAATACATTGAGGAAAAGGATGGTTAAGTCTGTGTTTTCATAAAAATGTAAAATTTTAGTTTCAAAAATAGACCATAAATAAGAGTCAAGGATTAATGACAAAAGGAGAAGAAATATGACTGATATCCCTAATTGACAAAGTGCTCATGCACTTTGAAATAATAACACTGTCTTCAAAAAGGACAACAGGATATGAACAACAGCAAAATAAACCTAAAGAAAATGGAAAGATGAAATTCTAAAAGTAAGAGCAGAAAGTGGTGAAACAGAAAGTAAAATGTAGAAGTAAAAACAACCAGCAAATCAAAAGTTGGTTCTTTGAAAAGTCTAATAATACTGAAAAATCCCTGGTGAGAGTAATCAAGATAAAAAAGAAATAAATCTATAGGGAATAGAAAAGAGACCTTCACTATAGATTATGCAGACATTAGAAAAGATAATAGAACATTTTATTGACAACAAAGAAAACTCAACTTATCAAAACTAAAACAAAATGAAATATAAAGTGTGAATAGTCTTTTAACCAAAGAAAAAATAAACCAACATTTTAAAACTTTCTGACAAAATAACTTCTAGGTTTATATAGCTTCACTGGTATGTTTTTACCAAATAGAACTGAAAAAAGTGAATACACGTCCCAGTTCCTGAGTCAGGGTAGCACAATCTCATTACCAGAAATGGGTGAGGACAGTACCAGGAATGAAAGTGACAAAAGACATGAAAGGCACGTAGTGCATATACACACACAAAAATAAATTCCAATAGGCTGCACACATGAAAGCTTACTCACTTTTGTTAATAGTTAAATAAAACAAAAATGAAACAGCATGTTTTCACTTATCAGATTAACATCCTAATGTTTGAAAATGATCGGTAGGAAGGCTGTGGGAAATCACCCATCCTTACGCATTGCTGGTAGGAATATAATTTTGTTCAGCCTCTTTGGAAGGCAGTTTGCAAATGTTTGTCAAAATTTAAAATGTCATCATCATTTTTGATCCAGCAAAATGACTACCAGGAACTTAACCCTACCCCGATTTACCTGAAAAAAAAATTGCCAAGGTGTATGCAAAAGGATGTTCATTGAAGCTGTGTTTGCAATAACACAGCCTTGACAACCACCTAACTGTTGCCTCTACAGGAGGAGACTGCTACATAAATCTCAGCACTCCAATAAGACAAAATAATCTCTAACAGCTGTTTGGGAAAGATCTTCGATGTAATTTAAATTAATAAGTGAAGGATTTCTGCTTCAGTAAAATGGATGGAAGACAAAGTAGGTATACTTTTCTTTCTTCCACTTACTAAGTGCACATAAAAAATTCTAGGTATTACATATAAAACAGACACAGTTCTGAAAGGTAGATAAAAGAAGGCAGACCAGCTATTGACCTCAGGACTCAAAGAAAACACAGTGGTAAGTTTGGGGGTTTTCTTTTTATCTCATATGTCCCCAGCTAGGGACTGTAGATGCTAAAGAAGCTAACAGCCCACAAACACAAGCTGGCACAGACCAAAAAATGCCCCAAGGAAAGCCTGCCCTCTCTAGCCAAAGCATGAGGAGAGGGGCAGTGAAGCAAGACAGAAAACTCATAAGGCAATAACCAGCCCACTCAGTCAAACACTGTGGAAATATCCCTGCAACCCATCCCTGCCCCTCCTCAATAAAGGCCAGTTGGAGAGCCAAGACTTCCACCCTTGTCAGCTCTAACTAGGTACCCCTGTCATCCTCACCCCAAGGTATCAGAGAAGGCCATGAGGAGTGGGGGATGTTAACCCCCCTCACCACCACCATTACTGGAGACCACGTGGGGAGCCTGGACTTCTATCCCCATATGGCCTGGCGGTCATGAGACCCTCTTCCTCCTCCCAGCTATGGCAGAATTGAAGCAGGCCAGTAGGGAAACCTGAAATCCTACTGCTGCCCAGCAATAAACTCCTCACTGAGTGTCAACTGATTCTGAATAAAGCCCTTGGATTTCTGCCCATCCAGGCAATATTGAAGTAGCACCTCTGTTTGTACACCAAAGTAGAGTTGGAGGAGGCTAATCCAAGATTTAAATATGATCTAGAGTCTTAAAGCATAATGCCCAAATACCCAGGTCTCCATTAAAAATTACTTATCATATCCAGAACCAGAGATATTTCAAACTCAATGAGATAAGACAACCACCACATGCCAACACACCAGGGTGACTTAGAAGGCAAAATTATCTAGCAAGGATTTTAAGGTTGTCATCATAAAAAAAACTTCAATAAGCAATTATGAATAAACTTGAAACAAATGAAAAAACATAAAGTTTCAGCAACAAAAAAGAAAAATAGAAAAAAACCAAAAGTGTGAGCAAAGAACTAAAAGTCATGAGGAAAGCCAAAAGAAAATTTTAGAACTTAAAAATACTCAAAAACACTATAGATCATCAAAATGGAATTTTAAAAATCCTCAACTCATAGGAAAGCAGTAAAAAAAAGACAAATGAAAAAAAGAGAAAGCAAACAAAACAAGAAAATAACATGGCAGATGTAAGCCTTAAAATATACCTGACTATGTTCAGCATAAATGGTCTAAATACATGAACTTAAAGACAGAAATTGGCAGAGTGGATAAAAAAGCACGAGCAACTAAATGCTGTCTGCAAGAAACTCACTTTAAATATAGTCATATGTGGTTTATTGATGGGAATACAGTCTGAGAAATGCGTGGTTAGTTGATTTCCTAGTTGTGCAAACATCTTAGAGTATACTTACACAAGCCTAGATGGTGTAGTCTACTGCACATCTAGCCTCTATGGTAAAGCCTGTTGTTCCTAGGCTGAAAACCTGCACAGGATGTTACTGTACTGAATACTGGAGACAACTGTAATACAGCGGTATTGATATATGTAAACATATGTAGACATAGAAGAGATACAGTAAAAATGTGGTATGATACAGGTAAAAAAAAAAAAATGGTACACCTGCACAGGGCATTACCTTGCCTGGAGTTTGCAGGAAGCTGTGCTGGATGAGCCAGTGAGTGAGTGTGAGTGAATGTGAAGGCCCAGGACATCACTGGACACTACTGTAGACTACCACAGACATCTTAAAACACTACCTACCTAGGCTATGCTACGTTTATTTTTTAAATACTTTTCTTTTTTAATAATAAAATAATCTTAACTTATATTCACCTTTTGAATTTTATAAACTTTTTAATCTTTTTAACGTCTGGACTCTTTTGTAGTAACACAGCTTAAAATACAAGCAAATGGTGCAGCTGTACATAAATGTGTTCTTTATATTCTTATTCTATAAACTTTTTAAAATAAAAAAATCTTTGAAAACTTTTTTAAAAAACTAAGACACAAACACAGCAGCCTAGGCCTACACAGGGTCAGAACCATCAATATTACTATCTTCCACTTCCATATCTTGTCCCACTGGAAGGTGTTCGGGGTTAATAACACATCAGTGATGTTATCCTACTGGAATACCTCCCGAAGGACCTGCCTGAGGCTGTTTTTGTCTGTTTGTTTGTTTCTTCTGTTTTGTGTTGTTTTGCTTTTTTGAGTCAGGGTCTCACTCTGTCACCCAGGCTGGACAGCAGTGGCACGATCATGATGATCACAGCTCACAGCAGCATCCCCCTCCGGGGCTCAGACCATCCTTCCACCTCAGCATCACAAGCAACTGGGACTACAGGTGTGCACCGCCACACCTAGGTAATTTTTTAATCTTTTGTAGAGATGAGGTTTCTCTGTGTTGTCCAGGTTGATCTCGAACTCCTAGGCACAAGTGATCCTTCTGTCTTGGCCTCCCAAGTAATGGGATTGGGAGCGTGAGCCACTATACCCAGCCAAGGCTGTTGTACAGTTAGCTTTTTAAAAATGAGTAGATGAAGTACATTCTAATGATGAAAAGTGTGTATAGTATAGTATATACATAAACCAGTAACATGGTTGTTTATTACCATAATCAAGTGTTCTGTACTATCCATAATTATTTGTGCTATACTTCTATATGACTGGTAGTGCAATAGGTTTGTTGACCCAGGCATCACCACAGACATATGAGTCATGCATTGTACCTAGGATATTATGACAGCTACAGTGTCACTGGGCGACAGGAGCTTTTACACTCTATTATAATCTTATGGGACCACTGTCACAGAGGCGATCCATCACTGGCCAAAACATCATCAAACAGTGCATAACTCTATGTGAAACAAAGCTGATACAACTGAAAAAATAACTAGATACATTCACAAATACACCTGGGGACATTGACACCCTCTGTCAACAACTGATAGAAAAACTAGATAGAAAGTCAGTGAGAAACAAAAGAACTCAACACTACCATCAGTCAGCAGGATCTAACTGGCATTTATAAAACACTGCTCCCAACAACAGCAGAATGCACATTCTTTTCAAGTGTCTGCAGAACATGCACCATGATAGACCATATCCTGGGACATGAAACAAACCTCAACAATTTTTTTTCTTTTTGGGGGGGGCGTGGAACAGTGTCTCTCTCTGTTGCCCAGGCTGGATTGCGGTAGCACCATTCCAGCTCACCACAGCCTCTCCCTCCTGGGCTCAGGTGATCCTCCTGCCTCAGCCACCTGAGTAGTTGGGACTACAGGTGTGCATCACCACACCCAGCTAAATTTTATATTTTTTGTAGAGATGGGATCTCACTATGCTGATCTGGCTGGTCTTAAACCCCTGGTCTCAAACAATTCCCTCACCTTGGTCTCCCAAAGTGCTGGGATAACAGTCATGAGCCACCACAGCCTGGCCAAACCTCAACCAATTTAAAGGAATCAAAATCATACAGAATGTGCTCTCTAACATCAATGGAATCAAAGTGGAAATCAGTTTTTAAAACTATAATAGTAAAATCTTCAAGCACTTGGAAACAACATACTTTTAAATAATTCATAGATCAAAGAGTAACTCTCAAGAGAAATAAAAACTACACTGAGGCTGGGCTCGGTGGCTCAGCCTGTAATCTCCAGCACCTTGGGAGGCCAAGGAAAATGGATTACCTGAGCCCACGGATTCGAGACCAGCCCGGGCAACTTGGTGAGACCTTGTCTCTACAATAAATCAAGAAACTAGTTGGACGTGGTAGCGCATGCCTATATTCCAGCTACTTGGAAGGCTGAGGCAGAAGGATCGCCAGAGCCCAGCAGGTCAGCGCTGAGGTGGTCATGAGCATGCCTCTGTACTCTAGCCTCGGCGATGGAGTGAGACGCCAACTCAGGAAAAAAAAAAAAAAAACTACACTGAACTAAATGAAATGAAAATACAGTTGACCCTTAACATTGGTTCAAATTGTGCAGGTCC
Organism: Carlito syrichta; assembly: GCF_000164805.1. Classification (NCBI taxonomy): domain Eukaryota; kingdom Metazoa; phylum Chordata; class Mammalia; order Primates; family Tarsiidae; genus Carlito; species Carlito syrichta. The sequence goes on along the minus strand of NW_007255240.1, from coordinate 558,817 downwards.
ATTTATATGTGGACTTTTTTCAATAAATATATCAGAAAATTATTTTGAGGTTTGCAACAATTTAAAAAACTCACATTTTGCTATTGTGAATAGTGTGGCAATAAGGCACCTGGTCCTAAACCAGAGGAAATGAAAACTGGTTGTGAGGCCCAAACTTTACCTGCACATAGATTGCTTATGTACCTAACCCTGATTTGTACCCCACATCTCTATAATAAATATAAATCAATCAGTCAATAATAACTAACAACTCACCTTTTATTTAGCTTAATTTATTGTAAGAATATAGTATATAATACTTATACATACAAAATATTTGTTATTCAACTGCATATGTTATTGATAAGACTTCAATTAGCAGTAGGCTATTAGTACTTATGTTTTGGAGGAGTCAAAAGTTATACATGAATTTTCAACTGCGTGGGGTGTCAGTGCCCCTAACCCTCATATTGTTCAAGAGTCAACTGTACAACATATCAACATTTGTGAGATGCAACCAAAGCATTGCTGAGAGACAAATTTATAGCATTTAGTGCTTACGTTAGAAAAGAGGAGGCCGGGCTTGGTGGCTCAGTCTGTAATCCCAGCACTTTGGGAGGCCGAGGTGAGTGGATTGCCTGAGCCCGCGGGTTCGAGACCCGCCTGGGCAACTTGGCGACACCTCATCTCTATAATAAATCAAAAATCAGCTGGGCGTAGTAGCGCGCGCCTGCAGTTCCAGCTACTTGGAAGACTGAGGTGGAAGGATCGCCGGAGCCCAGCAGGTCGAGGCTGCGGTGGCTGGGAGCAGCCACTGCACTTCAATCTGGGCGACAGAGTGAGACTCCAACTCAAAAAAAAGAAAAGAGGAAAGTTCAATAATCTAAACTCTCACCCAAAGAAACTAGAGGGAAAACAAAATAAACTCACAGCAAGCAGAGGAAAATACATGGTAATAATAGGAGTCAAAAATTAGTAAAACTTAAACTGAAAGACAATAAATGAAAATCAATTTAACAAACAACTGGTTCTTTGAAAGATCAATAAAATTGACAAACCTCCAGAAAGACTGATAAAGGCAAAAGAGAAGAACCACTAATACAGAAAGGAAACAAGAAATAACATACAGATGCTGCAGACATCAAAAGGGTATCTAAGAACAACTCTATACACGTACATGTGACAACTCAGATGAAATGGATCAATCCTTGAAAAGTAGAAACCATCACAATTCACTCAGTATGAAATGCACAATTTGAATAGCTCTTTATTAAGAAAATTCACCTTGTAATTTTAAACCTCCTAAAAAAGAAATTTACAAGTCCAGATGGCTTCAACTAGAGAACTCTATACAACATTTAAAGTATAAATACCAATTCTACAATCTCTTCTAGAATATAGAAGAGGAGAGAACACTGTCCAACACTTCTATATAGCCTATATTACCCTGACTCCAAAACAGAAGATAGTACAAAAACCGAATACCAATGTACACCATGAATATGGAAGCAAAAATTCTTTTAAAAATATTAGCAAATAGAATTCAGCAGTATGTAAAAGGAATTATAAGCTATGACTAAGTGGGGTTTATTCCAGGAATACAGGGCTGGTTCAGTATTCAATCAATCAACATAATCCTCCATATTTGTAGACTAAAGAAGAAAAATTACCTTATATCAATTAATGTAGTAAAAGCACTTGACAAAATCCAATATCTTGACAAAAAAATAATCAAAATAAAATAAAAACCTCTCAGAAAATTAGGAATAGAGGGGAACGTCTTAGTTGGATAAAGAACATCTACAAAAACTTACAACTGACATCATACCACAGGGTGAAAGACTGCTTTCCCCCTAAGATCAAGAACAAGGCAGGGATGTCCATTCTCAACATAATACTGGACGTTCTACTCAAGAATAATTATAGCATCATTATATTCAAAATAATACAATTCAATATATTTTATCTATTACTGGAAGTTCTAGCCAGTGCCATAAGGTAAGGAAATGAAATCAAAGGCATAAAGAGCTGGAAAAAAAATAACTGTCTCTATTTGTAGATCAGATGGCAATCTACACAGAAAATCCATAAAAGAAATTACTTAGAAAAGAAAAAATTGGCAAACTGGACTCATCAAGATTAAAAACATTTGCTCTGAGAAATACCTGCTAAGACGGTGAAAAAAAAAAATCAAACTGCAGACTAGGAGAAATATTTACAAACCACATTTCTAGCAAAGTACTTATATCTAGAATGTATAAATAACTCTCAAAACTTAACATTAAAAACCAAACAATTCAAATAGAAAATGTGTGAAAAACATGAAGAAAAGTTTTGCTAAAGAAGATATAGAGATGACAGTAAACATGGAAAAATGCTCAACATCACTAGCTTTTAGGGAAATGAAAAGTAAGACAACAAAGAGATGTTACTACATACCTTCTCAAACAGCAGAAATTTTTTAAAAAGTGACAATTCCAAATTCAAACCAGGTTGCAAAGAAATGGTGTCTCTGATGCATTACTAGTGAGAATAACATGGTATAGCTACTCTGAAAAATAATTGGGCAGTTTCTTAAAAAACTAAAAACACACTTAGATTATGACCCAGCAATTGAACCCCTGAACGTTTACCCTAGAGAAATTAAAACATATGCTCACAAAAACTTGCACAATTGTTCTTAGCAACTTTATTTTAATGAACAAAAACCAGATACAACCAAAAATGCTCAGTAGGTGAGTACTTAAACTTACCTTGGGATACTGCTTGGCAGGATAAAGGACCTCAACTGAAATGTGCAACAGCTCCAGTGGATCTCAAAGGCATTATGCTGAGCAAGGGGGAAAAAAAAGTCAGTTTCAAAAGGTCATGTTCTCTGTGATTTCATTTGTTTGACATTCTCAAAATGGCAAAACTGTAGAGATGGAAGAGGGATTAGTTGTTGTCAGGGGTTAAACTGGTGGAGAGGCAGAGGGTGGGTGAGAATACAAAACGGTAGCATGAGGGGGATTTTTGTGGTGATGGAGCAGTTCTGTATCCTGATTGTGGTGGGAGCTACACAAACCTACACATGTGACAAAATGGCAGAACTATGTATACACACTGCACTATTGTCAAATTACTGGTTTCGATATCTTACTACAATTATGTAAAGATGTTACCATCTGGGGAGATTGGGTGAAGGATACTTGAGTCCTCCCATTACTATCTTTGCAACTTCTTTTGAATCTCTAATTATTTCAAAGAAAAAAAGTTAAAAAAAAAATAAGTGAGGTATATACTTTTATCATGTTTAAAAACAGGCAAAAGGAAATCCATGGTGTTAGAAGTCCATATAGTGGTTCCTCTGGTAGGGCAGTGACTAGAGAGACACAAGGGGGCTTCTGGGTAGAGTCCTGTTCCTGGGGCTGGGGCCAGTTACATGGATGAGTTCAATACCTGAAATGGAACACTTACCATGTTTGTTCTTTTCTGTAGATATGTTATATTGCCAATAAAAAGTCATAATGGATTGAGTGAAAAAAGCTTTTGGTTCGTATGGGATTACTTGTGAGTGTGTGTGCAACAACATGTTCTGGAAAGCTATGTGAGAGTGGTGTCCTTTGCAGAGGGGGTTTAGGAAGTGGAGGCATAGAGGAACGCCTGCTTTTTATTGTGTACTTTTCTATGCTGTTTGAATGAAAATAAATACACACTACAGAGCCTCTGAGCTGTCTCCAGCCAGAGAGCCAGCTCTGACCATTTTCACCATTTGAGTCCCTCTTGGCTTTGGACTTGCTCCGATGATATCACTTACCACCTCTGGAGGATGGGGCTTTTAAACCTCTAACCAACAGAAGCTAGACAGCTGTTACTTGTGTGTGGTGAATTGTTTAATCAATCACTGTGGCTTTTCTCCATAATGCAAATGCTTTCCTGGTATGGCAGTGTGCTACTGGGCCCCACACTGAGCAGAGTGGCAGATGGGCGAGCTTTTCTTTTCTGGTCATATTGGAAATATGACTCTACTGTCCTCCAAATAATTCCAGCCCCTTAGAGTGTGCCTCACCTTACCAGTCGGACATACTTCTCACCGCCAGCCCATTCACTCCTCTTGCAGAACCCAAACCTTCCTCCAAGTCCCACATTTTCCAAGAAGTCTTGGCAGGAGCTGAGGGACATAGCTTCAGAGCTAGACCCACACCCCAGTTCAAATCCTGGTTTATGGTTCTGCTGGCCATAAACTCCCTAAGCAGGGGCAAGCTTTTATTTCCTCATCCATAAGACAGAAATACAGATACATTTCTGGCAAGATCATTAGGAGGATTGAGTTGACCATATAAATAAAGTACTCGGTGCAGCATCTGGCAATGGTAAGAGCTTGATAAATATCTGTTCTCAGCCGGGGAGCCTGTAATCCCGCGCCTTGGGAAGCTGAGGTGAGTGGATTGCCTGAGCCCGTGGGTTCAAGACCTGCCTGGGCAGCAAGACCTCATCTCTACAATAAATCAAAAAAATCAGCCAGGCATGGTGGCGCTTGCCTGTAATTCCGGCTACTTGGAAGGTGGAGGTGGAAGGATTGCCGGAGCCCAGCACTCCAGTCTGGGTGACAGAGTGAGACTCCAACTCAAAAAAAAAAAAAATCTGTTCTCTTCCCTGGGAGGCTCCATTTATCCATTCCTTCCCTGCTCACCCCAAAGTGATCTCCAAAGGCACTTGTTTTCTAAACTACTCAGCAAGTAAAATATGCTCATTTGGGACTGTTTTATGGATATTCCCACCTTGAGCTTAACTGTAAATCCATGGAGGCCAGAAACGGCTCACTGGCATCCTCCTGCCCAGCCCTGCCTCTTACACACAGCAGGGCCTCGGTAAACGTTGACAGTGGCACTGGCCGTTCTGTTCCAACTTGGTTTCCCATCCGCCTTCTTCAACACACTGATGGTCAAGCCCTTAGGAAGTAGCAGATTCCAGAGGACTTGGAGTTTCAGTAATGCAGTCAAATACTTCACACACCCATCTAGCACCCATCTGAGCATCCTTTTCTCTGACCTAGGGAGCTCGTGAAAAGTCAAGGCCATTTGACAGCCACCTACTAGCTGTGTGATCTTGGGCAAGCTACAAAATCTCTCTGAACCTCCATGTCCTTGTCCATGTGGTAATCCATGGCCCACCTCATAGAACCTTTGTGTGCCTGAATGGCTGAAATGAAGCAGGAACTCAGCACCCCCCGCCCCACCCCAGCCACCAAGTCACAAATTCCAGCAGAGCATGGTGACTTATGCCTGTAATCCATGCCCTTTGAGTGGCATAGGCTGGAGGATCACTTGAGTCCGAGAGGTCGAGACCAGCTTGCACAACATAGCAAGACTCCATCTCCACAAAAATAAAAATTGAAAAAATTAACCAGGCATAGTGGTGCGCACCTGTAGTCCCAGCTACTCAGGAGGCTGAGGTGGGAGGATCACTTGAGCCCAAAGGTCGAGGCTATAGTGAGCCGTAATCATGTCACTGCACTCCAGTTTAGGTGGGTGACAGAGCAAGACATTGTATCCAAAAAAAAAATCCCACTGCATGTTGCTGGGGGATCTGGGTCTCCAGGATTCAAATCTGTGGAGTCCCCTCATCTGTCACATTCCTTTATGAATAATTTGCAGGATGGTCCCGGAGAGCCTGGGCTGCCTTCCCTCTTCCTGAGATTCATTCAACATATACTGATAGTAATTGAGCTCTGGCTCTGTGCCAGGAAGGGACACTCACATAGTCCCCATCTTTATGAGGCAGGTGGTCAAGAGTCACCCTGTCCAGCAGAAATAGAATGCAAGCCACACACATAATATAAATGGTCCAGTAGCCACATTAAAGAAATAAACAGGTATGTGCCTACAATATCAACTACTCAGGAGGCTGAGGTGGGAGGATCTCTTGAGCCCTGGAGCTCAAGTCTAGCCTGGGCAACATAGCAAGACCCTGTCTCTTAAAAAAAAAAAAAAAGTAAACAGAAACAGGCAGAATGTTAATAACATTATTTTAACCTGAGTATATTAAATCATCATTTCAACTTATGATTGATATAAAGTACTGATAAGCCAGCTTACCCATTTTGTGCCAGGTCTTTGAAGTCACCTATGAAATTGCATTCCCTCCCACTTCAGGCAAGCCACATTTCAAGCATGCCACAGCCACACCTGGCTGGTGCTGTCATCTAGACAAAGTCACTCTAATCTTATGCAGGGACCTGGTGAGGCATCTAAAGCCAGTTCTCTAAGTACTTCCCAAACTGATCTCACTGGAGCACTGTTCTGTTCTGACCAGGGCCAGCTTCTGAACATCCCGGCAGCCTATGGGGATCTGGAGATGGTCCGGTATCTACTCACCGAGAGGCGTGTGGAGCTGCCCACTGAGCCCACTGATGACAACCCAGCTGTGGTGGCAGCGCACTTTGGGCACACAGAAGTTGTACAGGAGTTGCTCGAGTCATTGCCAGGTAAATCACAGACCATGAGCTCCTTACCACCTCTAAGGGGACCCTCTTCTTGGACACTGCCCCAAAATGCTTACTTCTTTATGCTTTCACCAAAAATGAGATCAAGAAATCTGGGGCCTTCAGCCGACAATCCAGACACAGTGACAACTGCCTGCTGGCCACATCCCATCTCCTACCCCGATGAATTCACCAGGAAAATTCACGTACACTATGTTTGATAAAGAATATAATCAATGTTGCTTCTCTCTAATCAATAGACTTTCTTTTTTAGAGAAGTTTGGGGTTTACCGAAAAATTGATTGGAAAGCACAGTTCTCAATATGTCACACACACACTCTTTCTCCAGTTATTTATACTTTGTTTTAGTGTAGTACATTTGATACAGTTGATAAACCAATAGTGATACCTTATTACTAACCAAGTCTATAGCTTACATTAGGATCTGCTGTTGGTGTTGTACACTTCTATGGGTTTGATAAATGCATAAGGATGCATATCCACCACTGTAGTATCATACAGCACAGTCTCACTGCCCTAAAAAATCCTCCATGCCCCACCTAGTCATCTCGCCCTCCCCAGACCCCCAGCAACCACTGATTTTTTACTTTCTTTGCCTTTCCCAGAATGTCATATAGGTGGAATCCTCCAGTATGTTGCCATTTCAGACTGGCTCCTTCCACCTAGCAATATGCCTTTGAGGGCCCTCCATACCTCTTCATGACTGGATAGTTCCCTTCTTTTTATGACGGAATAATATTCCACTGGATGGATGTGCCATACTGTGTTGCTTTTCTAGTAACAAGTAATTATTTTCTCTGGTAAACTCCAGGTGTCCTGGTCCCCTGTCACTTCCTCTGGTGGCCGTGTCTCAGCAGTACTATATGAGTCCAGGCAGGCATTGCTGCAGCTGTAGGTTGAGGCATACCTTAGCCGTGCACGCTGGGAGTTGGGATTTTTCTTGGGAACAGGGCCAGCCTTCTTGGTGGACAACTGTGCAGTTACACTGGTCCCTGAGCCTGGAAGGGCCCAGGCTTGGCATAAGTCTTTATTCACTTACTGAATTATTTCTCATAATTTTTAAACAAGTGGCCCCTTTGTTTTCATCTTCCATCGGGCCCCACCCATATGTAGCCGTCCTGTCTGGGGGTGTCTGACTGTGGGCTTTGAGAGAGATCTGTGCTCAGAGTTGGTTTTCAGCTGGTGCCCCCTTCATGTATCTGGAGGGGGAATGAGGTTATGGGCAGATATCAGAGAAGTTTTAGGGTCTATAAGAAGCAAACTGGGTGAGGTAAGACAAGGAGGGCAGGGATGAGCCAAAGGCTGACTCTCCCTTTTCAGGGATCCCCAAGATTATCTCTGTTCTAGCCCTGAAGAGTCTGTGCCAGGTGATCCAATCACCTACTTGTAGCTAATCTTTACTGAACACTGCCAAGTACTAAGCACACCGCAGAACTTGAGAGAGAATTTTAAAAGTTGTCCCAGCCCTTTGCAGCTCCTGGCCACGCAGGGGAAATTGAGGCAAAAATAAGTAACTCTGTGCAGTGTAATCATGCAGATGTTAGAGTATTTACACAGAGGTGTAGGAGTACACATCAGGGGGTGGTCTTGCCTGGATGCAGAATGACGTCTTCTGAGAGAGACTGGCATCTGAACTGGACTTTGCAGGATGAATAGGAGTTTACTTGGCAGATAAATGAGGAAGGGACTTGGGATGTCTGCTTCTGCAGAGCAGGGAGCTGGGCTGGGCTGTTTTCAGCTGCTCCCAGAAACGTCCTGTCTTCAATTCAATTCCAGGCAGGATTGCTAAGGACTAAAGGGTTTCAGACCATTGTGCCGGGCCCTACGAGAAATGCAGGAGCAGGCAAAGCAGTGTGTGTGCTCTCTGAGCATTCCCAAGCCAAAGGGAAGGCAGCCACGGTCAGGAGCAAGGTAGGTCCAGAAGACCAACAAGAGGCAGCAGGAGAACAAAAGAGGGTTTTGAGGAGCAGGAGGAGAGGGTGGTGGGATAGGCCCCTTGAAGACGGCACTTTGTAACTCCTGGTGTCTGAAGCTGAGCAGGAGGAGGGGCAGAAGCCAAAATGGGTTCCCTCTGAGTGCTCTTGGCTTTAGGAGTCAGAGAATACATGCCAGGATGTGTGTGCTGAAGAGAGCACTCCTTTGAATTTTGGCAAAGCAGGATTTAAGTGACCAGCTGTGGGACCTTCAGCAAGTTTCCAAATCTCTCTGAGCTTCGGTTTCCTTATTTAAAATCACGGGTCTGGCCAGGCACAGTAGCTCAAGCCTGTAATCCTAGCACTTTGGGAAGCTGAGGTGAGAGAATTGCCTGAGCCCAGGGGTTCGAGACCAGCCTGGGCAACTTGGCAAGACCTTGTCTCTATAATAAATACATAAATAAAAATTAGCCAGACGTGGTAGCACGCACCTGTAGTTCCAGCTACTTGGAAGGCTGAGGCGGAAGGATCACTGGAGCCCAGCAGGTCATGGTTTCAGTGGCTGTGAGCATGCCACTGCACTCCAAACTGGACAACAGAGTGAGACTCCAACTCAAAAAATAAAATAAAATCATGGATTTGAAATGTAGTGCCTGCCTCTGAAGACTGACACAGCTGTATCCTCACAGAAGTTGACAACACGACTACTGCATTTCCCTTACCTAGGTATTCCTGCAGGAAATGAATTAGGGATCACTTGTTTTCTGTTAATATACCTGTGTTAGTCTGTCTTACATTGCTATAAAGAAATACCTGAGGCTGGTAGTTTATAAAGAAAAGAGGTTTATTTGGTTCACAGTTCTGCGTGGTGTTGGCATCTGCTAGGCTTCTGGTGAAGCCTCAGGATGCTTACAATCACGGCAGAAGATGGAGGGGGCAGGCATAACATTTGGTGAGAACAGAAGTAAGAAACAGAGAAGGAGGTGCCAGACTCTTGGAAACAATCAACTAATCGTGAACTAATAGAGTGAGAACTCACTCATTACTGAGAGAACAGTACCAAGCCGTTCGTGATCCAGTCATCTCCCAGAAAGCCCCACCTCCAACATTGGGGATCACAGTTCAACATGGTATTTGGAGGGGGCAACTATCTAAACTATATCCACACCTCTGAATCATTCATTCTTGGTTAACAATATAGAGAGAAGAAGGGACATTTACATAGTACAGGCTCCAGCATAGACCCTATGCCAGCTGCCCTATTTGGTGAAGTTTAATCCCTGCCATTCTGATCTCTGGTTCCTGGTCAATATCCTATTGTAGAGGAGAGGGTCACTGTCTCCATGCTTGGTAGCACTTCAGTCCCTAAGGACTTTATGCCTCTGGAAATGAGACAATGTTATGATGCATTTGGGAAATCTCAATGCAGAAGATGAGGTAATTTTCCCATGGCAACTAGACCCAAAAGATTTTGAACTTGAAGAAGATACTGTAACACTTCAGCCCACACTGTCTCTGTTAATTCAATGTGCTAAGCGTTATTTCAGCCTGAAATTAAGTAGGCGGTTCTTCCAGGGAGTAATTCACAAAGCTTTAGGCTGGAGAGTATTTCTTTCATAAAAACTTATTATTATTATAATTTATTAAAGTAATATGTGTATATTATAGATAATTTGAAAATGCAATAAAGTGGTAGTACTCTAATAGCATAATGAATAACATAATGAATTAGGATTTATTGATCCAGACACTTGATGTACATTATATTATGTAATCCTTGCACTCAACTTGGGAGGATAGGTGTTGTGTTGTTGCCATCTTACCAATGGGTGAGCTGAGGCAGAGAGAGGTTAAGAACTCTGTCTAAAATTACACCGCTAAAATATTTTAACCCTAAGCTGTTTGTCTCCAAAGTTTGTACTCCTATGTGTAGTACTACTCCAGAGGGGACAGCAGGGTGGGGATGAGAAAGAGAGTTTGGGGAATGTTCAGATAATACTGCAACCCTGGGGTGGTTCTTTCTAGTCTTATTTCCACTTATCCAGTTTTTAGTCGGCTAAGATCACACTATGCATGCCATGGCGTGGTCTGACCACAGGTGGGTTTTTAATGATGTGGGGAGATGTCTTATACAATTCAGAAGGAACGTTTCCGAAAACACTATCAACTCACTGAGGCAGCTTTCAGCAGAAAAAGGACAGCTCCATCTTATTAATGGTCAGAGGGAAGATGGGGGCAAGAACAGTAGCGCCTCCAGTGGCACTTTCCTTTGTCTTGTTGTCTCTTGCCAGGTCCCTGCAGCCCCCAGCGACTGCTCAACTGGATGCTGGCCTTGGCTAGCCAGCGAGGACACCTAGGGGTCGTGAAGCTCCTGGTCCTGACACATGGGGCTGACCCGGAGAGCTATGCTGTCAGGAAGAATGAGTTTCCTGTCATCGTGCGCTTGCCCCTCTACGCAGCCATCAAGGCAGGTGGGTTCCCCATCCCCAAGTCAGCCCTGCCCATGCAAACCATGGTGACTTCCAGATGTGGAACCCTGTCTTCACTCTCCTTCTGGCTCTGAAACCACCTCTGTGGGGAGATTTTTGCAACTCCTGTTCTGTGTTTCTTTTTCAGAACAGCTGCACTGACCTTCATTTCCCCCAACTATCCTCTGCAAGGGGATTTCATGACAGGGAACCACTGTGGCAAATGGGACTGTTGTGTGAACACGCCAAAGGGCAGAGTCCCACCGAAATTGTCCCACAAACAGGAACTCGATGCATCAAGGGAAGCTGGAGAAGTTCAACCAGCACCAGCACCTTTTCAGTTTCCATTCCCCATGTTAGAGTCCGTCTTTGGCACAACTTGGACACTCTCCATGTCTAAGTGCCCTTGGCTTTCTGTTTTTGTCCCTCTAGGGAATGAAGACATTGCCATATTCCTGCTCAGGCATGGGGCCAATTTCTGTTCCTACATCTTACTGGATAGTCCCGACCCCAGCAAGCATCTCCTCAGGAAATATTTCATTGAAGCCAGTGCCTTGCCCAGCAGTTATCTGGGGAAAACGGTGAGTAGTCATTGCCTAAGGGCTGTGCCTTTGTCCATTTTGTGCTGCTATAACAAAATACCACAGATCGGATAATTTATAATAAACAGAAATTGATTTGACTCATAGTTATGGAGACTGGGAAGTCCAAGAGCAAAGAGCCAGCATCTGGTGAGGGTTTTCATGCAGCAGCATCCCATGGCGAAGGCAGGAGGGCAAGAGAGGGGCAGACTTGCTTTCATGACGACCTGCTCTCGAGATAATGAACCCACTCCCATGATAACATCAATTCATTCATGAGAGTGGAACCTTCCTGGCCTAGTCACCTCTTAACGATCCTACCTCGTACTGTCATCACAATGGCAATTACATGTCAACGTGACTTTTGGAGAGACTTTCAAGCCATAGCAGGGTGAGATCTGAAATCTGGGCCTCACATACTTTCTCAAGGTTTTCTTTGCTTTGGTTTTTTTCCAAAATTGGCTAAACATGCCACACTTTTTAGGAATTTATTTTTAAATTTTTCTTTATTAAATATTTAAATTGAAAAGTTATATGTGCTTGTTATAACAAGTGAAAACAGTCGAGATGTAATAAAAATGATAAATCTGCCCCCCTTAAGTCACTAAATTAACAATCTGGCAAGGTTCTTTTTTACATCTTTCCCTATGCAAAACTATAAAAGCATTTACAAACCTGTACTGGGTCTAGTTCTAGGTAATATCCAACTTTAGTAACTAAAATAGTATTACATCATTTACGTTATCTTCAACTTGGCTTTTTAAATTTAGTACTTCATCATAGACTTCCTCTAGATCCATCCATGTGGCTGCAACTCATTCTTCTGGATACAGGTTTTAAATCTATAGAGCCAGTGTAACTTAATAACCTCAGCTCTTTTCCTGTTGGTGGACATTTGGATTATTTCCACTTTTGCCTCTTGTAACGTAGCCTGATTTGCTAGGGTATGTTTGCTTATGTACACCAGAATCCTAGAGGTAGACTGCTCTGGCATTACTGCCCCCCAAAACTGTGGTGATTCATACCTTCCCCAGAAATATATGGACTGTCTGTCCCCACACCTCAGCCAGCATTAGGTATCCTGGAGCCTTTTAATTTTCATTAGTCTGGTGGGTGAAAATGATATCTCCTTGTCTTCATTTCCATTTTATTATGATTAATAATATTGAATATCTTTTCATATATTCATGAGCTATTTGCATTTCCCCTTATGTGAATTGCATGTTAATTTTTACTGATTATTTTTCAGAGTTGTTGGGTTTTTGTCTCACTTTAAGAGTCTTTAGTACATTAAGAATTTTTAAGCCTTTGTTTATCATATTTGTTACTAAATATCCCCCAATCCATTATTTTCCTTTTGTCTGTTATTTTTTGTGATAGCAAAGATATAATATTATGAAGTTAAACATATTTTCCTGTATGGTATCTGGTTATATAAGGTCATTTCTACTCTAATTTTCTATAAATATTCTCTTGGAGTTTCTTTTTTTTTTTTAGTTTTTTTTAGTTTTTTCATGTTAAGCTTTAACTCTTCTCATATTTATCTGTGTGTGTTATATGAAGGAGGGTAAAGGGTCTAGTTTTCATCTTTTCTAGATGGATAGCCAGTTATTTCAGTACAGTTTTTAAAATAAAACTTTCCTTTTCTATCTGAATTGAAATGTCACCATTGGCATTTTCCCTAATATCTATGCTTGTATATGTTTTAGAATTCTTGGTATGGTTCACTGGCCTATTAATCTGTTTCTGGAAAAGACCATATTGTTTTGATTATAAGGCACTTCCTTTAATCTTGAAATCTGTTAATACAAGCTTTCTACTCACTGTTTTTTCAAAGACATCTTGACTTTTATTAAACATTTGTTTTTCTATTTCGTACATTTTCCACAGTAACTCTATTTATGTAGCTTTTATGTTATTTAACAAGATTTTATTGTTTTCTTCCTAAAGGTCCTGGACCTATTTTGTTTATTTGTGACTTTTTTGTTGTTTTTGCCACCATTTTAATGACATATATACAAATCTTTCCTATTTCCATTTTCAATCTGATGTTGCTGATATTAAGAAAAAGTTTTTTGTTTATTTATGTTTTATCCAGTCTCCTTACCAACTTCTCTTATTCTAAGAGTTTTTAGTAGAGTTCCTTGAGTAAGTATATGATCAAGTCATCTACAAATTCAAAGCAATTTTGTTTCTCTTTATCCAATATTTATATAACTTATTTGATTCCATGTCCTATTGTATATCTCTAGAAATTTCAAAAGCTGAATAATCATGATAGTAGGTGTATCTATCTTGTTCCTGATTTTAAAGGTCTTAATGTCAGCAGTTCATGAGCATTTGCTGTGGGTTTTTGGCAAATAGACTCTTGTTATATTTAGGTAATTTCCCCATGTATTAATTTTGCATTGAGTTTTTATTAGGAAAAGTTGCTGGTTTTTGTCAAATTCCCTCTTTTCAGCTATTGCAAATTAGCCTTTCTACCTTAATTTTTTGATTTAATAAATTAATAATGATGATAGATGTTAGTCCAGACTTGAATTCCTATAGTAAATACTAATTGGTGTTTTAACTTCTGGATTTATATACTGATATTTCATTTATAATTTTTGCATTTATATTTATAGATAAATTGATCTATAATTTTCTATTTGTATTGCTTTTATGATGTTTGATATAAGATTATGCTAGGTTTACAAAATGTCTTAAAGAACTTTCCGTCTTATTATGGTCTGTAGAAGTTTTATGGAAATTATTTATTGTTAAAGGTTAGTTAGATAAAACAAGTCTTTATTTTCTGACTTCTTCTGAAATCATTTGTCAGTTCAGATTATTTGCTTTTTCCTTATATACAGTTCAGGAGACTATGTTTTGGTAGAAAATCATCAATTTCCTTTAGATTTTTGAAGTTGCCACCATGGCATTGCATTGACATGTTCTTTTTCTTTTTCTTTTTTTCTTTTTGAATTGGAGTCTCACTCTGTCACCCAGACTGGAGTGCAGTGGCACGCTCCCGGCCACTGCAGCCTTGACCTGCTTGGCTCCGGCGATTCTTCTGCCTCAGCCTTCCAAGTAGCCGGAATTACAGGTGTGCACTACCACACCCAGCTAATTTTTTTTTTTAATTGTAGATATGAGGTCTCATCAAGTTGCCCGGGTGGGTCTTGAACCCATGGGCTCAGGCGATCCACTCGCCTCGGCCTCCCAAAGTGCTGGGATTACAGACCGAGCCACTGAGCCCAGCCAACATTTTCTTTTATAATTATTTTATTCTATAGCTATAGTTACATTTCTTTTTTCATTTATGAGGTTGAACAGTTTTACTTTTTCTCTTTCTAACTTAATCAAACCCTGTCAAGGAACTTGCTAGACATTGTTTTATGATTTGTTTTGTTTGTTATTTCATTAATTGACTTTTATCTGCATTATAGCCTTTTCATATGTTCTTTTATGCACATTTTATTGCTGGTGTTGAGGTTAATACAAGGCTTTGGCTCCAGGTTTCACTGCTCCAGGACCTTCATCTGATACTTTCTCTGCATCTTGGTTTGTTCATCTGGAAAATGGAAAAAGCAGTAGAGTGCCTGTCTCAGAGGTACAATTGTTTTGACAAATAAATGCGGTAATGTTCATAACAATGCCCAACACATGTTGGCTATTGTAGCTCTTTTTCAGATTTCTTGAGTTGAATATTTGTTTATTTCTGTCTTTTTTCTAATTTTAGTTTGTTGATTGCATTACTCAAGCCCTTTCTGTGCTTGAGTATTTCTGCTGACTTTTTAAAATCAAAATCTGAAATACAGAGAGATATCCAGATATTTAGAGATATAAAAGTATACATACATCTATGTCTGTATATAAGTATATATTTTTTTATCTCATTCTTCTTATGTTTCCACAAGGGTTTGCTTCACATACCTTTGGTTTATGACTTTATATCTCATCAATACCTATTTTCATTATATCAAATAACCAATTTAATCCTGTTGATGCCTCTGTCCTTGAAATTGAGTTTGGTTTCTCTTCACGTGGCCACATTGCCCTCTTTTTCTTTAGATCAACCTTGGATAAGTTTTCCCAGATCTTTATTTTCAGATTTTTTTTCTGTATCTCTGATTTAGGTATATTTCTTATAAACAACATTCAATTTTACTTCCATCTTAGTGTATATCTTTTGAAAGAGTAATCTACACACTTCACAGTTGTATGGGACCTGTCATGATAATGTAGTCCTTTCATCTTTTAAAATTATATTTATTGCTATTTTCTTTTTACCCTTCCCTTATTCTTGCTGGTTTCCTAACTTCTAAGGAATACTGATGTTCTACCTTCTGTACATTAACATTCTGGGCCTCAGCTGGTTTTCTCAGTTATAAAATAGGGATAATCATAGTCTCTACCATTGAGGGCAGCTGTACACTTAACACAGGGCTTGGCACATAGTAAGGGCTCAGTAAATATCAGTTGATGTTTGCCTCATGTAGCAAAATGAAATAATAATCAGCTGACCCTTACATTTATGTGGAACTTGGTATTTCTCTAAGAACTACAGGGAATAGAATTGTTTTACAGATGAAAATCTTGCAGTAGAAAGACATTATGTTACTTGTTCAAGGACAATATATACTAAACAGTATTGATGCCCAGCTCAGAACCTGCATCTCCTGAATGCAGGACTTTCTCCGTTTCTTTCTGAATCGTACTGCCCAGGCTTCATGCAGACCAGTGGTTCTCATACTTTTCTGCACATCAGAATCCCTGGGAACTTTTAAAAATCCTGATGCTCAGGCCATACCCTATGCCGATTAACTCTGAAATCTCTGGGGTGGGACCTGGCATCTGGAGTTTTAAAAATTATCCAGTGATTCCAATGTGCACCTGAGGTTAAGAGCCAGTAACATCGATTCTCTTGGCACACGGTTAAAAGCAGAAATACTTGGTATCTGTGATCTTTTCTGTGGACTGACTCCTGTCACGTGTACCAGGGTGGGCACAGAGCACAGAGGAAGTGATTGCTGCATTTTATCAATGAGAAGACAAAGAAAAGACAATGTTGCTTTTCCTCTCCTTGATTCTCTTGGGTGGAATCAGAAGAGGAAATGAAACTTCAGCTCAACCTGAGTCATAAGGACTCCTTGAGCTTCCCCAAAGCAGGGGGTATTTTTATCATTCTAGTGAGTTTCCAAGGCAAGAACCTTGGAGTGGGTGTGTCCATCTGCCCCGTGATTTCTAACCTGTCACAGGTTAGAAATTCCTTCTGTGCTGCTGGCAGAAGAGAGGAAAGAGGGGCCCAACACTCGGGAACGATGACTTGGGAGCCAGAGGTAAGCGCTCTTACTTTTTTAGGTGTCTCATGGGATTGAGCTGACATTTGGGGTTCAGAATATTAGACATTAAAAGTAAGCACTAAAAGGGTGCTTTGCTGGCATGATAAGGACCTGGACGCACCCTTGGCTTTGCTGGCACTCATGGCTGCAGTCTTGTTGAAGTAACAGTCCCTCCAGGGCACGTGTGACGTGGGTTGTTGCCTCTAGCATTGGTGAGGCAGGTAGCCACAGGCCATGCAGTAATATTTTTGGGAGATCATTCATCTGCCCTCTTGGTTTTTGTGTGTTCATGCTAGTCAGGATTTTTTTTTAAAGAAATTACTGCCTCCATGGAGGCACAGTCATCCCAGTACGGCGGCCCTCCTGCGTGTTTCTGGGTCATCACCTGGTTCTCAGGCTGCCAGAACCTACCTCTGCCAGCACACAGGGAAGTGCAGGGAAGCTACATCTGTTCTCCACTGGCAGCAGCTGACAGCATGGGTGTTGTTGGTATTTGGTGAAGGAAGGTTCCAGAAGCCAGACTGTATGGTCTGGACTGCTGGGACACACTTTTAGAAGAGCAAGAGTGAAGTCAAGTCAGAGCTGGCCAAACCATTTCCCTGGCTGGGCAGTGCCAAAGTCCTGCTGAATGTCTGATGAGAAGGCCTGTCAATGTTTAGCTGTGTTGCCATGAGAAACATCCCAGTGCTTTGATGTTGTCACATCCATAAAGGAGCAGGAAAACTCAGAAATGCCAGGAAAAGCCTAATCAGATCCCGGAATCACCATGATGTCCGCCTCTGTTCAGCAGTTCAAGGGCCAGGCTAGAGGGCTCACCAGGGCTTTTTCAAGTGTGGGAAGTAAATAAGAACTGAAATTCATTTCAAACAACCCAGTGGGGAAATTATTAATTTCCTTTTAAAAGTCTCCAATGATTTCAGATCTGGCAGCTAACCTAAAGAGAGAAGGACATTTTTTATTTTTATTATTATTATTATTACATTTTGGATCAGCTCTGTCTTATGTAGCTTAAACGTTCCTGGTGACCATCCTTCAACTCCCTGGGTGGGTAACTGAGCATAGACATCCGACTGCACATCTTCCAAGCTGAAGTAGGCGTGTCCCATCTGCATGGTCTGGCAGGTCTGGACATTTGCAGTTGCAGGATACACAGAAAGGCCAGGATGCGGCACATATGGGCTCTCTGCCTTGACTGGGGCCATGCACACTGCAGATGAAGTTGGCTATGCTGTGTGAGAGTGCATGCATGTGAGAGTGCCTGAGGGCTGTGCCTGGCAGCCTCTCCCGAGGGCTACAGAAGGCCTCTGGGGAGCATCCTTGCCCTAGATGAGGCCTCACATTTGGTACAAAGGGTTTTCTTCAAGAGTTTCATGCCTTCTAGAGCACTTTCACATACATTACCATTGTCACAGGGAGCAGAGGTAGGCACTGGCATTCCCAGAATTCAGTCTCTGGACCAGCAAGGTCTATGTGGGTAGAAGGCAGTGCTGGGGCATGGACTCTGACTCCATGTGGTGTGACCTTTTCAACACTCACCTGTGTGAGTGGAAAAGAAAGCCTTTTACCTTCCCTCTGGGAGTCACAAAAGCAAACACCGGACAGTTCCAGACATCTTCCCACCAATTCCACTTTTCTTGCCTCCTGGTGAGGAATTCAACCCATGATTCTACACACGTGTCCATTTTATTTAATTTCTGAATACAGAATCTTTCCCTGCACTCATCCTCTTTCATAAGCTTTCCCTGTAGGATAGGATCACAACTGTGACACTATCCACACATAGGGTTAGCACATCATAGAACTCAGAAATGGATAGCCAAGGTCACACAACAGAATAAGTGAGCAGGAGCAGCACACAGCTTTCCAGGCAGATGCTCGTCTTGTCCTACTAGATTTTAAGACATAATACAAAGCAGCAGTTATATAAATATTTAGTTCACTAGAGAAAACGGTTGATAAGATAGACATGCAGAAATAATAAAATTATTATTTAAACTTATGTGATAAACTAGAAAACATAATAAGAAAAGAATAAGAGTAAAAAACACTATCAAATGTTGTTAGAATGTTGAATATCAGCATAGAGATTTAGATTCATTATGGTGCAAATAGATTCTAGACAGGTTAGAGTTAGGCACTGAAAAGTCATCAGAATATAGCTATGGATATAGATGTAGATATGACCTATGGATATGTATATTGAAAACACATTTATCCCAGTTATAAGAGGGAAATTGTTGCATTTCAATTCTAAAGATAAGTAAAGATGAATCATCAGAAATAATATGAATATGTTTAAAATATTACAGCAAAATTATACTAAATTTAATATGAATTATACTAAAA
Source organism: Carlito syrichta (assembly GCF_000164805.1). Lineage (NCBI taxonomy): Eukaryota > Metazoa > Chordata > Mammalia > Primates > Tarsiidae > Carlito > Carlito syrichta. Next base: position 539,719 of record NW_007255240.1, on the reverse strand, counting down.
TATAATTTTTAAAAGAAATATTAGAAAAGTAAGGCAACATTGGGGATAAAAAAAAAAAGAACTGATAAATGCTTCAATCCAAGATGGGCCTTTGATGGAATTCCATGTCAGTTGATGATTGAATTCAGTTCCACCAGTGTTTGTGGATCACCTGCTAGATACTTGGGACTCAGCAGTGACAGGCCAGACCCTCCCCTGGCTACCATGTTGCTCACAGATTCCACAGGGTAAGATGTTGAGAGAAATGAACAGTTAATTTACATATAAGAAAACACAGAGTAAATCATGGCACAGAAACATATACAACTTTATTGGCAATTATGGAAATGCAAATTAAAACAACTTTCAAGTACTGTCACACACCTATTAAACTAGCAAAAATAAATATACATGCTGAGTAAGACTCTTGGCAGGCCTGTGGAGCAATGGCTATGCCAATGTCTTGCTGTTGGCGCTGTAAATTGGTTTCATATGTGTGGAAAGTCATTGGCATCATGTGACAAAAGCTATGAAACTCTCTTCTCCCAGTGAATGGTTCTGAATTTGATATTTCCTTTCTGAAGGATACCTCTAGGACATATTGAAGTGAAATAAACAGTAATTGCTATATGCCCAAAGCACTGCCATTTTATGCAGCGAAGAAAGGGGGGAAGAAACCAACCTGTCCGGTAGCAGGGAGAGACCATACAGTCTATGCTATGCCTGCAAGAGGATCTCCCCAGTTAGGAAAAAGCAAGCCTGCCTCCCCAGCCCTCAACACACTGCTGCTCCTGGACCCAGGACACCCTACAGGTCTCCACACAACACCCTCAGGAAGGCCTTCCCTAACCTGCAGGCCTGGTCACTTTCTGAAATCCTCCCGCATTATATCCTGTCTGTTTTATTCATAGCACTTAACAAGTTTGGAGTTGTCTGTTATGGTGACATTTTTGTTAAATGTCAATTCCTCCACTTGACCGAAAGCATCCCAAAAGCAGGGACCTTTGCCACTTTTGCTCCCCACTGTGTTTGCCTTTCAGTGTAGGGCTCGGAATAGGATTAATAGATGGTTGCGGACCAGGCACAGTGACTCATGCCTATAAACACAGCACTTTGTGGAAGGCTGAGGCAGGAGGATCACTTGAGCCCAGGAGTTCGAGGCTGCAGTGAGCTATGATCAAGCCATTGCACTCCAGCCTGGGCCACAGACCCTTCTCTATAAAAAACAAAAATAAAAATAGATAGTTGCTAAAAATAAAAATGGATAGGTGGATGGACAGGTGCATGGGTTGGTGGATGAGTGAATGACTGGAGGGTTGAAATTTTAATATGCGATAACCTACCGTCTGCTTACAAAGACTTCATAGCTAATACAAAGTACTTTGCCAAACATTCTGTTTAATCTCATAAAATCCTGTGAGGTCGAAGTTTTGTCTTTATTTAAAAGTTGAGGAAACAGAGGGTTCTCTCAAAAGTAAGTTAAGTAGTTTAGTTAACTACAGACATAGTGTTTTAATTTCTTGGGTTTTTGTTTGTTTTTGTTGTTTTTTTTTTTCCTATCTCAAGTAGCCAATGGCAAGATCCCTAAACTAGAACTAGTGACGAGAGTTTTCTTATAAGTTTCCTATTTTTAATAGGAATGACTGAAATACTACAGGAAGAAAATACCATGGTTTTGTTGTTGTTGTTAAATAAAAACCTCTTTACCTATTTTTAAGAATTTTAGAGAAGAAAAAGTGATACATTTTACTAAACACATCTTCTCTTTTGGCATTCAGTTGATTCAAAGAGGAGCACTGTGTTCCTTTCTTTGGTAGAGTTTGCCGGGGTTTTCCCTGAGTTTCCACCATGCTGCTGTCTTTGTAAAGACCCTACCTGGCTACAGAACTTAAGTCTTTGCATTTAGTTGTTGTGTTCTGTTAAAAATTTCGTTGCAGTTTTTGCATTCATGTACACACGTAATTGGCCTGGAATTTTAATGGCCCTTGCAAAATCACTAGTTTTGACTCATAAAACAAAAATGGGTCCTGTATTAAGGAACTATTTATATAACGTAGGGACTATTTGTTATTTGAAATATTTGACTGAAAAAATTTTTTATTGAATTAGGAGCCTTTGGGAAGTGATTATTTCCCCTACTTGTTTGTCTCACATGTTAGTTTGCCTTTTCTCTTATTGGGTCACTTTGAGAACTTTTATTTTTATAAAGTAAATCTTGCATTTCAGCATAGTATTTGGTTTGTTAACTCCAACTGAGGATGGCATCTCCCATAATTTTTTTTTTTTTTTGAGTTGGAGTCTCACTCTGTCACCCAGACTGGAGTGCAGTAGCACGTTCCCGGCCACCGCAGCCTCAACCTGCTGGGCTCCGGCGATCCTTCCGCTCAGCCTTCCAAGTAGCCTGAACTACAGGCGTGTGCTACCACGCCCAGCTAGTTTTTGATTCATTGTAGAGACGAGGTCTCCTCAAGTTGCCCAGGCAGATCTCGAACCCGCGGGCTCAGGCAATCTACTCACCTCGGCCTCCCAAAGTGCTGAGATTACAGGCTGAGCCACCGAGCCTTGCCTTTTTAATGTACTTTTCCTTCCCATCTCAGAAGTCAGTCAATGTGTGTGGATAACTCATATCTACTTGGAAGCAGAGTTTGTTCTCTTGCCCCACCATTTGGTGTTCTTCCATTGTTATTGTAGTATCTGACATTATAATTCCTCTCTTCATTCTTTGTGTATTTGATCCACCATATTCTGTTAATATTTTCCTTACATTTTCATTCATTTTATTTTGCCTATTTTGTCCTGTGTTGGAACATAAACAGCATCACTATATTTTTTGGTTGTGGTTGGTTGTGTTTCATCACTGTTGCACTACCTGGGTTATGTCTCCTAATGCCCTTCAATTGCTGTCAACTTTTCCTTGGCTGTATGGACATGGCAGCATGGTAGAAAGGGAACCAGACTGAACACCAGGCATCCAAATTGCAAGCCCAGTTTGGGTCCCTTTGAACAAGTCACCTCTCTGAGGTTCTTCTTGTGCAAGTTGCGCCCACCTGACAGGGTTGCTGTGGGGGTCAGTTGAAAAGGAGCCCGTGAGGGTGCTTTGCCGGTGCTGCAAGGAGTTGCTGAGAAGGCATTATCATCCCATCACAACTCAACTTCCAGGCTGTTCGCCTTGATTGTGCCCTTATAGCCACAGATTGTGACATGTTGATTATTTAATATATGATCAAAGTGCATCTTGTAAGTTATATTTGTGCTTACTTTGCTCACTTACCTGGTTTCTATGGTAATGTTTCCTTTCTTTCTTTGTTCAGTATTATTTTGGCAGCTGACTACAACTCATTCTGATATTACAGTATTTTTGGCGGACATGCTTTTGTGAGAACTGATTTCACTTTTTCCTCTCATTCAATCGTTTATTTAACGGAGTAAACTCTCCCAAGATTAGAAGGAAACTGTCCTCTCCCTTATGTCTCTCTCTGCCCTCCTCTCTGTGTTATTTATCCTCAAGTCTTTTGTGAAATTCTCCTTTTACACTATAGAATCCTAAAAGGCTTTCCCCTAGTTTAATGACTGATTTTCCTGTCATTTTCATTACCTTTGAAAATTACATTTCCAGTCTACTTATCTCAACAGGAATGCTTTTGGCTTTCAGTAACCTGTTTCTTGCTTTTCCTCTCATAATCTCTGTGAACACGATCATATCTGTGTCAGTGGAATGTTCTGGGTTCTCAGGTCTTTACTTCTCCTCCAGTCTTCACTTGGCCTGTTACCATCTTTATGAGTTTCCTAAGATTGCTGGTACAAAGTACCAAAAACTGGGGGACTTGAAACAACAGAAACATATTCTCTCACAGCTCTGTAGGCCAGAAGTGGAAGATCAAGGTATTAGCAGGGTCAGTTCCTTTTAGAGACTCCAAGAGGGAGTCTTTCCTTGCCTCTTCCACCTTCTGGTGATTGCTGGTTGTCCAGGTGTTCCTTGGTGTGTAGCTGCATCACATGGCCAACTTCTACCTGTGTCTTCACATCTGTGTCTAAATTTCTCCTTTTTATGAGGACACTAGTCATATTGGAGGCTCCCCCCTTCCAATAACCCCATTTAACTTGATTACATCTGCAAAGATCCTGTTTTTAATTAAGGTCATATTCTGAGGTTCAGAGGGTTAGGACCTCAGCATATCTTTGTGGAGGGACACACTTCAACCTGTCACCCCATCCTTACAGCCATCACTTCATTGTCCTTGGCCTGAGTCCACCTGCCATAATGTGCAGGCAGATGGCCAGTCAAGGTACAATGTCCTTCTCATCCTTCCCTCTAAATGTCCCCTCTCTCCCTGAGATCCTATCTCCTCAGAGTGCAAGGACTTGAAAAGGGGGTGTTTAGAAGATCCACACTGAGGATTTCTCCTGGGAACAAAGTTGAGGAAGTCTGTTCTTGCTCAGTGGCAGCCTTCATGTGCAAAAGGAGACTGAGACAGAGCGGCTGGCTCCAGCACTGCTGATTCTCTGTTGCTGAGTCCCTGTTGCTCGGGGCTTCTTCTGATGGTCTGGGTTCCTAGAGAACATTTGCAGGCATGAAATTCACCCCCAGCCTGTGGGTATCCATTCACCATCCCTGCCCACAGCTCTCGCTTCTGCAGTCACTGGCATCACTCAGATGACTTGGGATGAGCCCTCAGGTATTGCCACAGGGTCTGCTACCATGAGCCATCTCTGCTTTCAGGGTTTCTTCCAGCTTCAGGCTTTTGAGTGAGTCTATTCGCTTGAGATGAGACCCATTGATTTTGCACCTTCTCTGGCCATTTGGTGGTTATTTTTCCTTCTTGTATCACAATGTGGCTCTTGTCTTACTGGCTATCTCAACAAGAAGAAGACACTGTCCAGGGAGTTATTGTTTAACTACAAAAAGAAAGGCTTGGAGCCAGGCTCGGTGGCTCAGCCTGTAATCCCATGCCTTGGGAGGCAGAGGTGAGTGGATTGCCTGAGTCCGTGGGTTCGAGACCTGCCTGGGCAACTTGGTGAGACTTCATCTCTACATAAATCAAAAAAATCAGCCAGGCGTGGTAGCGCATGCCTGTAATTCCGGCTACTCGGAAGGCTGAG
>NW_007255240.1:524912-534620 GCF_000164805.1 Carlito syrichta | reverse complement strand
CACTGCACTCCAGTCTGGGCGACAGAGTGAGACTCCAACTCAAAAAAAAAAAAAGAAAAGAAAGGCTTGGGGTCTGTATACGCCAAGGATCGACAAATTCTAGAACTCTCTGTGTATTATTTCCCCTCATGTTAACGTTGTGTCTTAACTGAACAGCCATCTGTTAACAGTCATTTTTGTGTCACTGAGCTATAGTCTATCCCCTCAAGGAATTTACAGTGTGGGGTGGGGGAATGATTCTTATTCCATTAGCCATAAGTGAAGCACTGACTAACTGACAGGAATAAGGAGTTGGGACCACAGGAGGAAGAGCTATGAATTCGGCTTTGTGGGGTCAGCAAGACCTGGCAAGGAGCTAACATGACAGCTTCACTCTTGCAAGACTTCTCTCGGCCCCCAAAAGCATGCAGAGACACATTTGCATGCATACTTCGCAGGAGCCAGAAATCCTCTTGTGTCTGCACTGAGCCAGGTCACCAGCCTGCATCTCCTGAGGTTCAAAGCCAGCCTAAAAGCATTGGAGACACCAGCCCTTCACTGAACAATTTTTTTCTTCAACCAGTAGGGTTGCGCTGACGTTAAAAACAAAGATGTCATTGCGGCCCAGCGCCTTATTCCCTGCGATATTTTGTGTCTAGTGTGTCTGAGCATCACGTGTAATGGCATCTAATGCCCTCCTGACTGCACCCTCCATCACCAGGCGAGGAGACCTTTCTTAAATACCACTCTCTAATGGACTAGCTGGCCTGAAATACACCACATCCTTCTTGAGACTATCTGAGTCCCTACCATTGCCTCAGAAAACAAGTTCCTGAAACCACTGAACTGTGCCTTCTGAGGGAGGTGGTACTTCCTTTTACTGGGCAAAAATTTAAAGGGCTCAAGCTTGAAGACAAATGTGAGCACATTCTACGTTTGAGCCTGGGTGGGGTGGGCGTGGTTTAACAACTGCCCTGTTGAATTGGTGGGATCTCTGCAAGGAGCTGTCTTTGATTTTGCAGTTCAGCCTCCATAGATTGGATTATACGATTGCTGACTTTGCTCCCCCAGAGCCTTATTTATTGTGCTTCTGCCCAGACTAAACACACATATGTAACGAGGGCTTCAGGGCTTGCTGGGCTAGGTTCAGTGTTGAGTGTATGGGCATCTTTTTAACTGTGCATTCTCTCTCCTTTCTCTCTGCCACTTTGTGGACACCTGAGCACCCTGTGATGTCTGTATACCAAACAGAAAATAACTTTTTTTATAAATCAAAGTTTTCAAGCTCACCCAAGATCAGGTAGAAATCTTATGTGTATTTCAACCTCCATCCAGCCTGGAAATCATTTCATAAACGCATCTGTATTCAGAGTGTGTTGACACATTTTTTAGACTTCTACCTTCTACACCTCCTTTCAGGCTCGAGTTTACCAGATGCCAGTCGTGCAGAAACCCAGCAGGTATAAGCCTAGAAAAAGCTCTGGGAACTGCAGTGTCTGCTTCCTGCTTGTCCTCCTGTCTGAGGAAGTCCGTGGTCCCCAGCCACTCATTTCTTATTGATGATTTTTTTCTGTTAGAAAAATCCCCCCAGAAGAAGCAGAAGAGGCTTCCCTGCAAGTGTTCTTTCGTGGCTGGGTGGTCAACATCACACACTCATTTGAGTCCATGAAGACAAGGAACCCTTGAGTTAGAGTATCTGGACGGGCACCTATACACACACATGCACACCCCAACACACACACCTTCCCTGAGCCCTAAGCTCCCTGAGTGTTGGTTCTATCTGCTGCATCTGTATCTTCATGTCCACCCCAGTGCCCGACAGGATGGTTTACGTGTAACAGTACTCAAGAAAGCATTGCTGCCAGGCGCACACCTGTAATCCCAGCACTTTGGGAAGCTGAGGCTGGTGACTTGCTTGAGCCCAGGAATCCGAGACCAGCCTGGGCACATAGTGAAACTTTGTCTCTACAAAAAAATTTTTTAAATTTGCTGGGTGTGGTGGTATGTGGCTATAGTCCTAGCCACTCAGGATGCTGAGGTAGAAGGATCGCCTGAGCCCAGGAGATCAAGGCTGCTGTGTGCCATGATCTTCATGATCATGCCACTGTACTCCAGCCTGGGTGACAGAGTGAGACCCCGACTCAAAAAAAGCATTATTGAATATACAAACATGAGTTAAACAAGTCATCATTCCTGTTGTGTTTTGGTAACATGTGCTCTGGTTGGGGGTAAATATGGTGGTCCCCAGCCCGGGGCTTGCAGGAGTAATAGGCTTTAGATGGGAGGAAAAAGGGGACAGGAATTCCAGAAGAAAGGAAAGGAGAAAGGAGCAGAGGTGGGCGGCGTGTGTCTCCCCTTTATTGAGGACACAGTGTGAATAGAGACCAGCCCACTTGCAGAATCCTAGGGTCTTTACTGACCTCACAACACCACCATCAAGAGCAGGCCAGCTCTCAGAAGTGTTTGTGAAACTCTCTTAGCCCAGGCCCATATCGTATTTCCCACGCTGTCCTCCCATCTTGGCCCCTTCTGTCGCCATGACAACCCACATTCCAAGGGAAGCGTCTGTAGCCGCAGAGCACCCCAGCAGCCCCTTGGACACATGGGTCAGTCAGTTGCCAACAGCGAGGCCACACCCTCTTGGCCTCCAAAGCCTTCCTGTCAGTGCTGGCCCACTCTTTGAGCCCGGCAGTTCGGGGATAAACAGGCAGTCTCTGTGCTTTGATTGGCAGTTTCTCCTTGGCCTTGAATTCCTTGCTCTGGGACTGTGCCCCATCCTCCAATTCTTTTACCCGGAACAAAGTAATCCCACAAGCCACCTGCCAGCAGGAATGCAGAGGGCATCTCTATAGATTGAGGACTACTCTAGGTGGGCAGGGAAAGGTCGTGACAGACAGGAAGACATAAAGCTGGAAAAGTGGAGCAGACTGGGAAGGGGAGAAGCTGCAGGGCGAGGAGTTTGATGTTCTGTGGAAGGCAGAGCACAGTGGGGGGGGGCAGGGCAGTTAAGGGGTTTTGAGCAGACCTTGATGTCTTAGAGGGATTGGTCTGGTTAGAGGCGTGCAGAATTGGACAGGTGGCAGGTCTTGGTTGGGACGGATGACAGGTCTTGGGGTTTGATTCTCTTCAGTGCACAACATTGATTGTGTTCTACTGCATGGTGAGCATGATTCTGAGCCTCAAAGAGAGCAGGCAGGGTCCTGTCCTGGGGCACCATGTGGTCCTGGTTCTGACTGGCAGCTCTGCCTACCACAGCAGGGAGATGAACTGTGGGCTTAGTCGGTGCTGCACAGATAGATCAGTGAGAGGTACTATAAGGGACCTGAGCTGGACAGAGCCTGAGAAAGTGCCACCTCCCCCTGCGACTTGCCCAGAACTCACATGGAGTTAGCTGAGCAGCCTGAGGCCAAGTTCAAGTCTGCAGCCCCAGCTCAGGGAGCATGGAGAAGGTGTCAGGAGGGAACCTGCCACCACTGGGATTGCCACATCTAAGCCCATGCCCAAGGCCATCTGGATCATTTGTGCCGTACTTGGTCCATGCCACAGTAACCATCTGATTCTTTTCTGTTTGTGTTTATTTTTGACAGTCTTACAGAGTTTTACTTATAAGGGTTTCCGTAAACACCTAAGATTTGTTGTCAAAGTCAAAACCAAAACCAGCCTCCTCTTTACCTTGCACTTGGATGCCATTTCAGTTTGGGTCCAAACCATTCGATATTGAATGACCATAATGGCCACACAGAGTGGAGAGAGTTGGATTGCAGTTGGGACACCTTGGCTTCATGTGGCCTTTACTCCCAAGACCTGGAGGTGTCTCCTTGAGCCCAGGAAAGCCCTGGAGAGCCTTCTTTGACTCTGCCTTCCTCAGCTTCTTGCTGGGTTGACTGACATGTTTACCCCAAGACTCCCCCTGGGAGGCCACTCTCCTTTGCAGGACCACGAGCCTGAAAAAATCCTGGGTCCGGGAGTGACCTAGGCATCGGCTGGTGCAAACCCCTTATTAAACAGGTTAAAATCGGCAATAACAAGTTGAAGTGTAATCTGTAAATTGATGAAATTCACTTATACACTTAAAAATTGTGGAGAGAGTGTGAAAAACCCAATGTGGCTGAATCGGAATTGGCAGCCTCAGAACGCACTCATGTTAGCTTTAAGAGCTGTGTCCCATCAAGGTGCTGAGAAGCAGCAACACACCAGTAGTGATGACACAACTAACACCTACATCTTGGTTTCTAAATATAAGTTTCTGTTTGAGAGAATCAGAGCTTGGGCTTGGAAAGTACTAGAGGAGACTGGAACATCTTGTTTTCCCAGGAAGTAAGGAAGTACCCCAAAACTGGTAGGGATATGTCGAAGGAACATAAGAGCCCCTTGGATGGGACTCCTTCTGGACAAATTTGGGGTGACTTGGGCATCAAAAGAATGATAATATTGAATCCTAATAGTTGGAATAAAAAAGAATCCCCAAGTTCACAGTGATACTTAAAGGGGCAGGGAGCATGCTCTTTTGTACAGCGGAATGCCAGGTCATACATGTAGAAAGAATGGTAGTTTCAGAAATCGCCACTCTGCAACCACCATTGTACTAATTGACTCAGGCCAGGATTGGCAGTGGATGCTAAACTCACTGGATAAAAGGATATGGGGGCCGGGTTCGGTGGCTCAGCCTGTAATCCCAGAACTTTGGGAGGCCGAGGTGAGTGGATTGCCTGAGCCCACGGGTTCGAGACCTGCCTGGGCAACTGGACGAGACTTCATCTCTACAATAAATCAAAAAATTAGCTGGGCGTGGTATCACGCGCCTGTAGTTCCAGTTACTTGGAAGGCTGAGGCAGAAGGATCGCCGGAGCCCAGCAGGTTGAGGCTGCGGTGGCCGGAAGCGGCCACTGCACTCCAGTCTGGGCAACAGAGTGAGACTCCAACTCAAAAAAAAAAAGGGATATGGGCACACACAGTAGTCACAGAAGCTCACCCCCGACAGATTGCCTATGCATCACAAGGGTATAATGTATCTTTCCAAGGGACATCTGAAGGACACTGCCTTAACCAAGAGCATCACCTGCAGGAAGGTGACATCAGTGCCCCTGGTGGAATTCAGTGGGGAAGACTCGATATTGTCTCTGAGGTTGTTGCCAAAAAATAGTTGTCTTGAATCTAAGCTTTAGGAAACAATTGAGTGAATTCAGATTGTGGGCTATTCTATAAGACAACTAGAATGACTTGAAAAATTGCAATGACAGTGTCTAACAGGCCATGAAAAGGCGTGAGGACTCTGGTAGCTGAAAGAAGAGTGAAAGGATGTGACAGCTCATAGCGGTGTGAGATTCTTGACTGGATCCAGCTCAGGACGCAAAACATGAACGTGGACCATGGACTTAACAATACACTGTATTGAGATTACACTTCTTGAAAATGGTCATTGTTTGGTTGTCAAGTATGAAAATATTCTTGTGCTTCAGAGATACATGCTGAAGTAGTGAGGGGTGAAGTGTTGTGCTACGTAACTTATTTGAAAATTTCTCAGGAAAAAAACCCACAAAGTGCATGTACATGTGGAGAGAGAGAGAGCAAGGAAAGCAAATATGACAACATAGTAACATTTGCTGAGTCTAGGTAAAGGGCATGTGGGTAGTCACTGTGTCCTAACTCAACTTTTCTCAAGTTTTTAAAAAATTTTTCCAAAAAAATATGTAGGGAGAAAAACTAACAATACAACAGACCTAGAGCAACTGAGTAACTTGTGTTTAAAAAAATCAGCACTCCAGCCTGGGTGGCTGAGTGAGACTCTAACTCAAAAAAAAAAAAAATCAACTGAGACTAAGATTCCACTTTCTCAAGCCTAGATCCAGCACGCCACTGCCCGTCCCTCTTCATCCAGACAAGTGGAGAGACAGACAGAAAGGGAAAGAGAGAGACCCTCATTCCCTTTGTTCAACGCCCAGAGATTTGAGCAGGTGTACACACTCACCCTTTCCCAGCTCCAGGAGTTAGCGCAGGAGGAGATCAAGACAATGCACTCACTGCCATCTAGTGGCCAGACCAGGGCATTTGTCAACGGGTGCCCATTTGAAGGCAAACATCCCACATTATTGGTTCCTTTCCCACGGTCTCTGCTGGGTTTATGTTTTCCCACTTGAAAAGCACGAATTTTTGTTTATATTTCTGCTCCTCCAATTTTCCAATATGGATTTCCAGTTGCTTTGGAGAAACAGGCTCAAAAGCAGATTTCCTCTCCCTAGAAACCTAATTGAACCCAAAATTCTTTGACAATCAAGAGGAAAGAGAAAAGTCCTGCTCCTGTGTATTTAACCAGATCCTTTTGACCACCCCAAGCCAGCAAACCGCTGGCCTTTATGGCTCCCTCTTGTGGAAATAAACAAAGACCAACCACACGAGAAAAGCAGCGGCTGTGTACGCTGGACTCTTAAAGCAAGAAAGTCAGCCACCAGCACTTGCATGTCACAGCAACCCAAAGTCAGGCAGAGGAGAGGAAAGGCTTTACAATGGAGCAGAAGGGAGGCCTCTGCATGCCCTAACTGGGGCTGTTGGCACCAGGAAGCTGGAGGCGGCTCACTAGAAGCCAGGGCCTGGTAGATTTGGTAGGCTCACATGGTTGGTTCTCTCTGATTGGTCCTAAATTGAAAGCAGGAACAAAAATTAAGGAATCTGTCAGTGATTGATCAAGTCCTGGCCATTGTGAACTGATTGTGGCGGACATTATACTAGAAAGAACAATCTAGCCTCCTCCAAGTCTGACTTCCAGCAGACTGGCCTCCTGGGCTAGTTATTGCAGATAAGGAAGTTGGTCTCCTGGGTAGGTTGCTGTGAGTTGTGGGTCAGAGTTCTCGTGTATATATTGTGTGACCTTTATGTATGTTCAGTCTCACTCTGGAAGCGGCCCGTCCACCAAGCACCCTGGTACGGTGCAGGCGTCTGCCCGGGGCAGCTACTCGACTCACAGGGGAGAGGGCCCTGAAGACAGCTCAGTCTACTTCTCCAGTCTGCGAGGCTCCTCTGAGCTTCCGGGGGCCTCCTCTGTCTATGGGCGATTCTGGCTTTTTTTCCTTCCTCCCTGGGATCTGCCTCCTAAGGGGTGGCCCACCATCTCCCTCTGGCGGCCAGAGGGTAACTTGCTGGAGCCGTGCACAGATGACCTGCAAAATGCAGGTGCAGATCATTAGAGCAGGTATCCTTTGCCAGACATCATGGTGGGTGCTGGGGAACCAGATGGACATGGCCCCAACCTCCTGGGACTCCAGCTGGGTCGGGCACACAGGTGTACCCCTGAATAGACCGTTGCTCTATTCCAAGCCTGCAGAATAGAGCCTGAGCTCACCTTGGCATGTGCTTTTTCCCTGTGCTCCACCCCCAGGCACTGCGAGTGAAGTGGTCCCACCTCAGGCTGCCCTGGGTGGATCTGGACTGGCTCATAGACATCTCCTGCCAGATCACGGAGCTTGACCTTTCTGCCAACTGCCTGGCGACCCTCCCCTCCATCATCCCCTGGGGACTCATCAACCTCCGGAGACTGAACCTCTCGGACAACCACCTGGGGGAACTGCCCGGTGTGCAGTCATCGGATGAGATCATCTGTTCTGGGTGGGTCCCTGGGCTGTGAACAGGCAGTCTGGGCCCCAGCTGCTGCCACTGTCTCCCTGCAATTGCTCTCTGGTTTTGTATTTTTGGCCTTTTGTGTTTTTGAGAACAAACGTTCTGGCTAAAACCTACCCTCATGCAAGTTCCCGGGAACAAGGTCCCTGCCCCCTCTTCAGGTCTTGAGAGATGGCTTGTCTGGCCCAAGTGCACACAGCTCCCCCACAGCCATGCAGAACTGCTTGCCGGAGATACCTGTCTGGGTCCTGCCCAGGAATCGAATGTTGACCGCAGAATCGTCACAGGACAGTGGGTGCAGAGAAACCCTGAGGCACCAGCTTTTACTCCACCTCCCAGGAACATGGGAAGGGACTCAGAGAAAAAGTCAACTCTGCAGGACTCTGGCAGTATAGACAGCCCCTGCCTGTTTTTTTCTGGAGGCCTTGGGATGAGGTCTGGGCCTTCCTGCTGAAGGACCTTATTTAATTGATTTCTTTGGGATGCAGATCTGCAAAGCCTCATTCCATAAAGGGTTTGAGCTGATTTCAAAAACAAAGGCTTTACCTGCGGTAAGAAAGAAGAATGTGGGAAGGAGCCTGGGTCTGAGTAGCTCAGAGGACTCACAAGTAGAATGGAAGGAAGCTTGCACACCACCAGCTTAAAGGGTAGCCACCATCCCTTAACCTGGGCCGATAGACGAGTCTGAAAGGTGACAGGCTCTGCACTGTGGTGTCACAGCAGCTTCTGGGGCACCAGTGCATTTTGCTATCACATGCATAGGGAGGATTGGAGTCCCTTTTGGTTGGCGGGACCAATAGGATTAGGGTTAGGGTTAGGGCTAGGGTTGGGGTTAGGGTTACATGGGGTTAGGGATTTGGATTAGGGTTCAGGGCTTGGTGTTAGGGTTAGTGTTAGGGTAGGGGCCCACCAAAGAGATATTTGTTTTACCTATACAGGTCCTAGAAACAGTTTTTCAAATGAATAAAAATCATGTGTCCCACATTTTCTGCGCACACACTCTAACCTTGTGCAGGGTGAAAAAATACACCATCTTGTTTACAGGGAAAGGTGGAAAAATGGTGCTTTGCCTCTTTATTCTGATGCCTTGACTTCCTTCTTCCCCAACCGCAGGCTGCTTGACATGGACATTTCCAGCAACAAGCTGCCCCACCTCCCGCCCGGATTGTTGCACCTCTCAAAACTTCAAAAACTTACAGCAGCAAAAAACTGTTTAGAAAAATTGTTTGAAGAAGAAAGTGGTACGTTCTGTCCTCAGGGACCTGACCTGATTCGTCCTTTTCTTCTTGATAGGAATGTTTTTACCAATCCATGCTTCTTTTTTTTTTTTCCCTAGCCACTAACTGGATTGGTTTGCGAAAGCTACAGGAACTCGATCTATCTGACAATAAATTGACAGAACTCCCTGCCCTGTTCCTTCATTCTTTCAAGTCACTCAATTCCCTGAATGTCTCCAGGAACAACCTGAAGGTGTTTCCAGATCCCTGGGCCTGCCCTTTGGTTGGTATCAGACCAGAAACCGTGACAGCCACAATCAACGCTTCATCCCAGCCGACCCTCACAGAGCGTGCTCTCACTTCTCCCTCGGCAGCCAGGCTGGATAGCAGGATTGTTTTTCCCATGTTGTAGACGAGCAGTGTCACTCAGCATGCAGCAAGGCCAAGTGACTCAGGCAGCCGACTCACCTGGAAGCTAGCCTGCCTGGCTCTGGGTTTGAGAGCCACACAGTAACACCTCCACCAGAGCTGGCTGCAGGGACAGCGTGCCCCCAGCATGGGATGAGTTCTGCTCAAGAAAGGGATCCCATTTCTTTAGGACAGCTGTAAGATCAGAGGAAGAAATAATCAATCTTTTTTCGCAGCACTGCCGATTAGGTGGTGTTTTTGTTTCTTGGGAATTTTGCTTGTTAAAACAGATGGAGCAGCATAAAGAATATTTGTGTTTTATTGCCGTTGGTTTTAGCCCAGGAAATTCTCCGTCACCGGCATTCACATTTCTAGTTTGACCATATGGTGTGGGAAACCGGCTTCTCTCCAGAGCCTGGTCCCATATTGTTTCATTATTTCCCAGGACAATGGGCCGGATGTCCTGGAATGCGGGGGGGGGGGGGGGGGGGGG
>NW_007255240.1:523276-524892 GCF_000164805.1 Carlito syrichta | reverse complement strand
TTTCCCGTCCCTTCCTTGGAACAGGGGCAGGACCACAGAGACAAGGAGAGTTTGCAGCCTCTTAACCCACAATGAATCATGTTTATCACAGAGCTTTATTTTTAACATCAAATTTGGAAATAGACTTCTGGGCAGGCAGCATTTACAGAGCTAATTACTATTCATTCTCTTTCTCATCAAACTCCTAGAAATGTTGTAAAGCATCCAAAAATGCCCTGGAATCCCTGCCAGAAAACATGGCTGTCTTTTGGAAGAATCACCTTAAGGATGTGGATTTTTCAGAAAACACACTAAAAGAAGTTCCTCTGGGACTTTTTCAGCTTGATGTAAGTCTAATAGGACTCTATTTCTTACATTTGGCTTTTGTAAGAAAATCAGGTCATGGTGCAGTGCAATCTGTGTGCTTTTCCTGAACTTCTGAGACAAATAAGGGAAAAAGGTGAAAGAAAAGTTCAGCCGTCATAAATATGTGTGGCCAGGAGCAAAGATGGAAGGTACAGTACAGAGACAACAATGTTAGGGCAGAAGGCTGCGGCTCAGATCCCCCAGAACCTTCTTTCATGGTGAACATTGTAAGCACAGTCCACAGGCCCCACCTCCTGACCATCTCTTGGGCTGTCCCTTCTCGGCCGCTGGTGGGCCCACTGAGGCCCGCCCGTCTATGAGGCCGAGGGAGCACTGTGAACTCAGCAACGGACTTCCCCAAGGCCCGCATGCCCGCCCCAGCACAGGGCTGCCTTCTCACTAGGTTCGGTTGTTTTAGCCTGTTACAGGTCTTTAGGCAAAAAGACCATGGGCCATATTGACCATTCAGGGTCCAGGGCCAGCCCAGAAGGGGCCTGATCAGTGTTTGCTGAAGGCATAGGGGCAGCCCCACCAGGGCCTTGTGGTGGACACACCACCATGCTGCCCAGGCAGGGTGACTAGGCCATGGTGACTCCAACCCCAGGCCTGCTAGAGCACGACCCAGCCTTCCACAGGCTCTCCTCCAAAGCCCGGCACAGCTTCCTATGCTCAGGGGTCCCCAAAAGGCAGCAAAGCCCCTTCAATGTGCATATTATTA
This sequence comes from Carlito syrichta, assembly GCF_000164805.1. NCBI lineage: Eukaryota > Metazoa > Chordata > Mammalia > Primates > Tarsiidae > Carlito > Carlito syrichta. The sequence goes on along the minus strand of NW_007255240.1, from coordinate 523,829 downwards.
GAGAGGCCTCTGGACTAACACAGGGAAAAGAAAGGGACCTGGGGACATTTACTGCGGGGAAAAGGAGGCATTTGGAAGCATGGTGGGGGTGGAGAGCCATGTCACTACTCTCCGCAGGGCACTCCTAGCTGCACGTTCTTGTCCATGACTGTTGAACCCCCTGCTCTGAGTCTCTTTTCTCTTATTTTGCACCAACAGCTGGCAGACTTGGTTTTCTGGCTTCCCATCGAAGCCCAGACACAGCAGATCAGGAGGGATGGAACCTTGTCGAGAATTTTATCACTGGGCACAGTGGGAATGTGTGTTTGCTCGTGGTCTCCTCCTTCAGGCAAGGGTGGGTGGGTATGTGGAGGCCTTGCATGGGCTCCATGTCCAGCACCAGCCCTGGGGCCTGGCACATGGCAGGGCCTCCACAGAATTTCAGTGAGGGACTGACTGCTGAGGTTCTGACTGCGGGTGGTGGTGTTGGCCCCAACAGGGGTGGAGACAAAAGCGCTCAGAGTGGAGAGTTTAATGTGGGGCCAAGAACAAGCTGTTCTCCCCACCCTCCCAC
>NW_007255240.1:504836-523256 GCF_000164805.1 Carlito syrichta | reverse complement strand
CCACCCTCCCACCCAAAGCCACAGGCAGCTCATGAAAGGTTACAGAGTGTTTCTGGTACTCCCATGAAAGTAAAACATGGGCCAGGCATGGTGGCTCATACCTGTATTCCCAGCACTTTGGGAGGCCAAGATGGCTAGGAGCTCAAGACTAGCCTGGACAACATAGCAAGACCCTGTCTCTACATAAAATAAGAAATTAGCTGGGTGTGGTGGCATGCACCTGTATTCCCACTACTTGAGAGGCTGAGGTAGGAGGATTGGTTGAGCACAGGAGTCCAAAGCTGCAGTTATTAAGGCTGAGCTATGATCACACCACTGCCCTCCAGCCTGGGCAACACAGCAAGACCCTGTGTCAAAAAAAAATAATAATAATTTTTTTTTTTAAGTGGAGCATGTTACAGGTCTAGGGGCAGAGCCGCGTCCCCCTTGGTGGCTGGAATCCTTCCTAGGACCTGCGTGCAGCAGGGCTGAGGGCTGGGCCACCATGCATAGCACCTCGGGTGTGCCGGCAGTCCTCGGGGTGTCCCAGTTCAGGACCCCATGCTAGCCAGCACAGTATGGGCCACTAGGGTGGGTTGCCCTCATGTCACTGTCATCCTGCCCCTGTCCTCAGACCTGGACCTGCCTAGAGAGGTCACTGGGAGGCAGCAGGCACCAGCATCGTTCTGCTCCCCGCCATGATGACCCTGTATCTCTCAGGGCCATTAGAGTCTGGGGCCTTTCCAGAAGAAGCCCACCAGTGACCATCACCCTTAAGAACGCTTAACATGGAGAAGTCCTTGGACTCCTTTCATTCTAGGATAATTGCTTCTCACTGAGTCTGAGGGAAGAGCTTCCATAGAGAAGTTGATCCGTCTGCTCCATTTGACATAGTGTCATGAGCTTTAAGGGACTATTGAACCCCACACAACTGGGATCTTTGTAAAGGTGACTTGGTTCTAAAAGTTTGGCTGCACTTTGTCAGGGAACTGTCTGACTCTGCTGCTCACTCTCGCCACCTTTTTTGTATTTGACGCCATCTTTACTTCTCCCTCCCACCCCCACCCCCACCCCAGGCCCTCATGTTCTTGAGGTTACAGGGAAACCAGCTGATGGCGCTTCCACCTCAAGAGAAGTGGACTTGCAGGCAACTCAAGACGCTGGATCTCTCCAGAAACCAACTTGGCAAGTAAGCAGCGGCCTCTTTATCCCAGGAAGTTCCAAAGCGTGTGTGTGGCCCTAGCTGGGCAGGCTCTTGGGAGGGTGATGTAGGGTCTACTGGGGTTGCTCTACCCCAGCCTGGGGGCTTAGACAACAGAAATTGCTAGCTCGTAGGTCTGGAGTCTGGAGGTCCGAGATCAAGGTGTCACCTGGGTTTGTTTCTTCTGAGGCTTCTGTCCTTGGCTGTGGCTGGCTGCCCTCTCCCTGGGTCTCATGCGGTCGTCCCTCTGTGTGAGTTGGTGTCCAGAACTCCTCTTCCTTTAAGGACACTGGCCGGATTGGATTATAGTCCATCCTAATGCCCTCATTTTAACTTGGTTACCTCTTCAAAGACCTCATCTCCAAATACAGTCCCATTCCGAGATATAGGGACTGGGTCTTCAGCATCTGAATAGGGGGACACAGTTCCGCCCACGCAGTCCTCCATTCTAACGTTTAGAGGTGCCTGGAGAGTCTTGTCTGTCATTCCAGTCTTAACTGCAAACCCTATTCAAAGGTCTTTGCTAGTCCCTAACTACAACACACATAGAATTGGAAAAAAAGCATCTCCCTGCAAAGCCTTCCAGTACCAGGTAAAGCACAAGGGGTGAGGCTGACAAGCCTGTAGGTCCAGGAGACCAGCCACCCCGGCTCATCGACTGCAGGCCACTTGCGCAGTATCTCAGCAGGACTCACACCCCAAAGGGCAGTGTAAAATGCAGCAGCTACCAGAATGTGCTCTCACGCCAGGCACCAACACGCTCACTCCTGCCTGGGGTGGAAGTGCCTGAGGATGGAAAATGCCAGAGTTAGGTCTTCTCTAAACATTTCCCCTAAAAGACCCCTGAGTGCTACCGGTGGCACATAAGCTGCAGGGGCCCAGACATCTGCTGATGGAATTTCCTCTCTTCTTCGTGACCCAGCGTTATACAGTCTCAGCCAGAAGAGTAACATCTTTTTGTTATGCCGTTCTCAAATGCTGACTTTTTATCCTTCCAGCAGAAATGAAGATGGACTTAAAACGAAGCGCATTGCCTTCTTTACCACCAGAGGGCGCCAGCGTTCCGGGACTGAAGCAGGTGTGTGCATCGGTGTGGGGAGATATGGGTGTTCCCAAAGGAGACAGCTGGGTGCCCTTGCTTTCTACTCTACCAAAAGGGGGTCGTCCATATGGGGGGCTTTCCCCTCAGTCCGCTGTGGAAATGCCAGAGGTGTCCATGTTCAACTGAAAAACCTGCACGTGAACTGTGCCTATTACTGACGTCACACGTGTACAAGCATCCTGAAGGCCTGGTGTCCTGTCTGGAGGCCAGTGATGCCAGGAGCTACCTGTGTGGCTGATCTCCTGCCAAGCACTCCCCTAGATAGGTCACGTGGTACAGTCTCTAATCTCACGACATGACATCGGGACTGCAGGTCTCCATTTTGCACATGAGGAAACTGCGACTGCCAAGATCTTAGTCTGCTTGGGCCACCATAACAAAATCCCATAGGCTGGGTGACTTAAACAACATTCGTTTATTTTCTGACAGTTCTGTAGGCTGGAAGTCTGAGATCACCCAGCATGGGTGGGGCCGAGAGTGGGGCTGCCATCCAGGCTGCAGACAGAGTCTTCTTGTTGTGTCCTTAGGTAGTGGAGACAGGCTCTGGTCTCTGTTCCTCTCATGAGGACATGAATCTCATCACAAGGGCCCCACCCTCATCTAAACCTAATTAATGTCCAAAGATCCCGTTGCCAGATACCATCACATTGAGGGTTAGGGTTTCCATACATAAATCTGGGGAGGAACACAGTTCACTTTATAACAGGAGTTGACTGATTTGCCCCTAGTCATGTGGCTATTGCTTGGAGACAGAGTCATGTGTCAGACCAGGACTGGGGGATCCAGCCCTGAGGTCAGGCATGGTGGCTCATGGGCCAGGCATGAGCTATTAAGTGCTATTAAGTCCTTCCTGCCATACGATGACATCTTGCAAAGTCCACATGAATCGCAGTCACCCTTGGTCCTATAGGCTGTGGCTATGGCTGAGGTAACAAAAGAGCCTGTGGTCTCCCCCAAACTCATCAGAAACAGCACTTGCCTAGAGTTTTTGTACTAGTCGCACAACAAGACCCGTTTGACACACAGTATTTCTAGGGAAACAGACTCTTCTTGTTTGTTATATTCTGAGAGGCCCAGGGGAGGGTATGAACCTATCCCTAGCATTAATCGACCAGCCCTGCTTTTTAACACCAAAGCTAAGACTTCTGAAGCCAGCTAAGCTCACAGAAACATCCCTCAGGATGCTGTCCCATAGAATAGGAACCAAATGTAATATAATGCCCTTCTTCAGCTTGGTAGAATGATGTTGGCAAGCACAGACGGTGTGAGGGAGGGATGAGAAATGCCACAGAGCAGGGGTGAGAGCCTGCTACCTGCTGTACTTTTTGATGATCTAGTGTGCCTGTGTGTACACATATGGCATGCCCGTGAATCCATCCTTGTGTTTATATATGACTGAAAAAGTAATATGTTATCAGTGGAAGAGATAAGAGAGGCCAAAAACAGATCTAGGTAAACATAGAAATGGAATATATGACAAAGGTGGAGTTTCGATTTAATGGAAAAGAATGCGTTTTGGGGGGTTTTTTTGTTTTTGTTTTTTTTGTTTTGAGTACGAGTCTCACTGTCACCCAGGCTGGAGGGCAGTGGCACGCTCACGGCTACTGCAGCCTCGACTTGCTGGGCTCAGACAATCCTTCTGCCTCAGCCTTCCAAGTAGCTGGAACCACAGGTGTACCACCACACCCAGCTAATAATTTTTTGATTTATTGTGGAGATGAAGTCTTACCTTGTTGCCCAGGCTGGTCTCGAGCCCATGGGTCTAGGCAGTCCTCTCGTCTCAGCCTCCCAAAGTGCTGGGATTACAGGCATGAGCCATTACACCTGGCTTGTCTTGCTTTAATAAAGAATGTTGGCGTAACTGCCTATCCAGCCAGAAGGGGAGAACACAACACTAGATGCCCTACATTACATCAGTTACAAAAATTCCCATGTGGATAGCAGGCTTAAGTATTAAAAAAAAAAAAATAACATTTAAGAAAATACGTGTGTAATTTGAGTTTGGGGAAAGCCTTTAAAAGCTAGCTGGGAAACCCAGAAATCATTTTCTTAAAAAGACCAAAATCTTTGGCGCTATAAACATTGAAAAGCCTCGTTCAGTAAGAAGCATCACAAAGTGATCATGCAAACAGACTGAGAAGGAACATTTGCGATACAAATTGTTGCCGCACAAATTGACTCAAGTCTCTAATATACAAAGAATGCTTACAAACTTGACTTTTTTAAAAAAAGACAGGACAATAGGCAGAAAATGGGTAGAGGATATAAACAGTTTGCAGACAAGGAAGTCCAGACAGCCAGGAAACCAATGAAAATGTCCTTAACCATGCGAAGAGGGAAATGCTATTATGTGTTTCATAACTGACCCTTTTTTAAATGAAGGGCCTTAGGACTTTGGAAATTGAGTCCAGACTTAGGGATTTCGCTTGGAAGGAAGGAAGCACACACCGTCTTCTCCTTGAAGCCAAACAGGATGATGGGCATGAGAAGAGGAGCTGGTGTAGACTTCTGTCACGCAATCCATCGCTGGCATGTTGTGCCTTGTACGTTTGGGTCAACAGAAATGTGTCTCCAGTTTAGAAATGCAGAATCCTTTCTGGGACCATGGGAAGGTGTATAAGGAGGGGAGCCCAGCACTTAGTGGGACCACTGCTCCCTCATGAGACCACTAGAAAGGAAGGTCAGAGGCACACGCTGAAAAGCTCGACAGGAACACATACAGTGCCAATGTTCTGGAAAATGTCTGTGTGGGTGGCCCACAGGAGTGTATCTGAGGAACCAGGTGAGGAGGCCATGCACCCTGGAAGCTTCCCTGGCAGAGGTGCATGGTGGCTTTGGCAGATAACAAAGACCTCTTGATTTTTAAAATTGCATCTAGAAAGTTGAGGCCCACATCTGAGTGCACGGAAGGGGGCTCCTTGAGAACCTTTTCCTTAGTCAGACTATGCTCTCAGGCTGTTGACCCTTGAGTAAGGAATCATCTATAAAAGACAACTTGTTTGCAGATGGATAGTAACATTCCAAGTTGATTTATGTACATTCAAGCAGTCATATTTGTGCAGTGGCCTCATCCAAAAATAACTTGGGTGGCTGTTTTTACGGTAAAATTCAGACCATCAAAGTCATAAATAACTTAGGAATAAATAGTTGCAATCCATAAATACCTCAAGCCTGTGTGCTCCCAGCCCAGTTTTCCCCGTTGTCAATGCTGGGCCAGGAGGCCTGTGACAGGTGATGCCTCTGCTTACAGCCGTAGCTCTTTATACCATCCCCCGGTTACTTCAAGAGCCTTCATAAACACCCAGTGAAACTTGAAAGTTGGAAGGCACACAGGTGTTCAGAATTTGTTCTCTGGGAAGAAAATGAGCCTCTCTCGTTACTGATGTTCTTCATGAAAATGTGAATTAGCACATACTCATGTTGATCATCTCTTTTCATTAAGGAAAAGAAAGAAAAGGAACCCTTCTGGGCATTTCCTTTCGGAGCAAGGCCTGGCACAAAACCACCTTAGAAGGTAGTTGCACCTTCATTTCCTCAGGGCCTCTACTCTGAGTCCCACTCACATGGCAGCTTGCCAGGCAGACTTCCCAGGCGCCAATCTCAGTACTCCATTATCGTCTCTCCCAGAACGTTCTCTGAGGCCAGGTTCCCCCATTACCATCAATACCGCAGCTACACATGTGGAGAAAAGCCAGGGCTAAGGGGGCTGGTTGTGATCAAGGGCATGGAGCATGGTTTCAGCACAAAGGCATCCCGGCTTCTCTGTTTTCCGGCCCGGCCGGGAACTCGGGAGCGGGCTTTGAGGCAGTCGTTTTGTCTGGAATCCTCGGAGCTCCTGGGCCTGCTGTCCTGTCCGCTTTCTCTACCTTAGAGATAAAGGCACTTCAGAGATTCTGCGGAAATGCAAACCTCTGATTCCTGTCCACATGCATTTCTAAGCTCCCAACCATGTTCCTTCTCACCTCAAATGCTCAGTGCCCCTGGAAGCAGCAGCTTTGACATGATTTTCATGGTACTTATAATCACCCTAATTAATGAAGTCACTTAAATAGTAAAGAGTTGGCTGGTTTTTCAGGAAGTGCCATTTTAGGAAGCATAAACACTGAACCCACAGTACTATATTTGAGCTAACCAGCTTTTTTTTAATTGAAGGAGTAACACATGAGTATTTTAAAACAAAATTTTTTGAACGGCACGAAAGGGCACAGGATGAATATCCGGTCCTCCTGTAATGATTTCCTTTTCCCAGAGACAACTATGGCCTTTCCTGTGCCTCTGGTACCAATTTGTGCTTGTGTCTAACATATGTATATAAGCTTACGTACATATGTGCATGTGTGGTGGGTGGCATGGTGTTCATAGCATATATACACACCCATAGGCATGGGTGTGGTGTGTGTGGGCGCATCTGCAGACGTTTTCTGGCGTGAGCCTTCTAGATATCTGGTTTTGCACCTTGCTTCTCCAATTGACCAATAACTCTTGAGTACCACTTCATATCCATGTGTGTAACACTGCCCTGTGCAGCGTTTTTTGTTGCTTGTTTTCATTTTTATTTTAAAGTTGAAGGGTACATGGGAGAATTTACTATATAAGTAAATTGCATGCCAGTGAGGTTTGGGCTTCTAGTGGGCCCTTTCTCCCCAGTGGACCTGGTATCCAGGGTGTTGTCGTGTGCCCCTTATCCCTCCCCCCTCCCTCCGTCCCTTCTTTAGCAGTGTCCAGCACCTTTGTGCTCATGTGACCAGTGATGAGGGCCCGCTTATGAGTGAGAACATACAGTATTTAGTTGTTTGCTTCTGTGATAGTTCACTTAGAAAGATGGTCTCTAGCTGCATCCGTGTTGCTGCAAAGGTAATTATTTTGTTCTTCTTTATGGCTACATAATAGTCCTCCATGTATATGTATCACATTTTCTTTACCCAGTCCATTTTCGATGGACATCTGGGTTGCTTCCATGTCTTTGCTATTGTGAATAGCAAACAGTGACCATACATGTGCAGGTGTCTTTTTGGTAGAGCAATTTATGTTCTTCTGGGCATATTCCCAGAAGTGGGATTGCTGGATCGTATGGGAGCTCAGTTTTTAGTTCTTTGAGAAAATGCCACACTGCTTCCCACAGAGGTTGAACTAGCTCACATCTGCCGGTACCTTGTAATGGTTGCATAGTATGCCTTTACTCAGTGAATCCACCGCCTGTGAATGGACATGCAGTCTGTCCTCTATCTTTGCTGTTACAGTGTGCCACTGAGTGTCCATGTTCTCACATCTTTGCCACATATACATGCAAGAATATCTGTGACAGAATCTCTAAGAGGTCGATGAGATGAGCATTTTATTCTAACAGGTTTGCCAAAATGCCCCCCCAGGGGTTGTATCAGTTATATACCCTCCTGGACACCACGCCATGATGGTCCAGAATTCTTTTGAAATGCACTGTCTGTTCTGCCATTTCTTTGCAGTGAGTGCGTTGGAATTTCCAACCTTCCTAAGTGAGTCTTTGGAAGTCCTTTGTCTGAACGACAACCACCTCGATGCAGTCCCACCCTCGGTCTGCCTACTGAAGAGCTTGTCAGAGCTCTACTTGGGAAAGTAAGTACACATCCGTGATGGCTGTGCCAGCCCCACTGGCCCAGGGAGGCAGAACGTCCTTTCCTAAACCACTGGGACACAAAAGTCAGGCAGAAAGAGGCCATCTATTTGCCAACAAGCAGTAGAGGAATTTTCAGCACTTGGCTTGGTCAAGGAGGTGGGAGAAGAGGAAGAGAGGGGTAGGGATGCAGTGATACACACTTTTGCCCCTTCACTCAGGTTATAACGAGGAGAGCTGCTCCATCCTTCATCTTTTCAGGACTCAGCTCCCACTGTGAGCCAGACACTGCCAGAGGGTTTAGGCAGTGTGCAGAGCCCGATGAAAATGTAAAATGTTGTATTCATATTGGAGCGACATTGCCTTTTCTAGAAAAGGTGGTAGCCAGGCGCAGTGGCTCATGCCTATAATCCCAGCACTTTGGGAGGCTCAGGTGAGAGGACTGCCTGAGCCCATGAGTTCGAGACCAGCCCGAGCAACTTGGCGAGACCTCATCTCTACAATTAAAAAAAAAAAAAGAAGTGGTGCTCATCTGTAGGGTGCTATAATTAGTAGAAGAGATAGGAAGGTGGGGGGAGGGGCGCGGTTCTCAACCATAGGGATTTGCAGAAGACAGAGCTGCCCTTTCCACCACAGTTTCTCCAGGGAGAAAGGTTTTAGAATTAGAATTTTAACGGGATGCTCAAAGTCAGGGTCCAAGGTATGGGACTTGGAGTGCAGGCTTACAGTGGCCCCTGCAGGCCACAGAGGCTGATGGGAGCTATATGTGTGTGCATGCATGTGTGTGCCTGTGTGAATGCATCTGTGTGTATGTGTTCTCTAATGGTGTGCATATGTGTCCTCAGCAACCCTGGCCTCCGAGAGCTGCCTCCTGAGCTGGGGCAGCTGGGCAACCTCTGGCAGCTGGACACCGAGGACCTGACCATCAGCAACGTGCCTGCAGAAATCAGGAAAGAAGGTAGGGCTTCTGCAGGCCTGTCCCTTAGTGTCACCTCCATAGAAAGACAACTCATGTCTGCTTGTTAAGTTCTGGGGATGGAAACAGCAGTGACCCATGAGGCCAGCCCCAGCCTCTGAGTTTGGCAAGAGATCATATAATTGTTTCTAAAGCGATAGTCACTGAGGGCCACTGTATTGAGAATGACCCTGTGGTATACCTATTCGTGACCTCCTAAGCAGCACGGCCTTTGTCCTTAGGATCTTGACTTTTAAACTTCATGGTTGGGGTGATGAGTATCATGTCGTCCTTCCACCAGATCCAACGGTCTTCCTCAAATGCCCCCTTTAGAACACATGGAAAGTGTTCCTTCATGGCAGGATTTTGCTCCCTAAGAGATGGGAGCACGTTTTCATTTCATTTCATTTAGCATCAGCAGCATCCACTCTGCTCCTTTCTGACCCTGCGCAGGCCCCAAAGCAATGCTGTCCTACCTGCGTGCCCAACTGCGGAAGGCGGAGAAGTGTAAGCTCCTGAAGATGATCATCGTGGGGCCCCCACGTCAGGGCAAGTCTACCCTTCTGGAGATCTTGCAGACGGGGAGGGCCCCGCAGGCACTGCACGGCGAGGCCACCATCAGGACCACCAAGTGGGAGCTGCAGAGGCCGGCTGGCTCCAAAGCCAAGGTCAAGGACAGGCGGCGTGCAGAGTCTCTGTGGGTGGAAGGGACGCTCCTGGACCCCTTCTGCCTTCTCCCTGGAGAGTCCAGGATTTTCTTGGCCTGGTACCCAAAACCCAGGCCGTTTGCTGGGGCCACCATGTGCTATTCCATTCCAGCCCTGCCAGGGCAGCAGGTCGTTTCCTAACATGACCTTGCAGTTTTCTGTTCTAGTTCACTTGAGACTCTGGGCTGGTGATTCTTAACCGTGGCTGTCTGTTAGCTTCCCTTGAGGAGCTTTCAAAGACAGCGATCCTCAGGCTTCACCACTCTCTGACCCCAAAGATTCAGATCCAAGTGTTCTGGGGTAGGGCCCCGCCCCCCACTCTGCCAGTGGTGAAGTACCAGCATCTGACCCAACAAGAAGGCTGAGGAAGCACTCCAGAACTTAGTGCTCTGTCCTTCCTGATACCTCACTTACCCCAAGTTCTAAAAAATCATGGGGTTTTTGTGGGGTTGTTTTCTTTGTTTGGAGTCAGTGCCATTGTGTCACCTGTGCAGTGGCATGATCACGGCTCACCACAGTCTTGACCTTCAACTCAGGAGATCCTTCTGCCTCAGCCTCCTGAGTAGCTAGGACTCCAGGCACATGCTACCACACCTTGCTAATTTTTTTATATTTTGTAGAGACGAGCTAAGTTGCCTAGTCTTGTCTCAAACTCCTGGGATCAAGCAGTCCTCCCATAACAGCCTCCCAGAGTACTGGGATTACAGGCATGAACCACTGTGCCTGGCCTAAAAAGTTCTGTTTCTAAGCCCTGCTTGAAATGACTCCTTCCCTGAACATATTAGTCATCTTGTTTTCCATTCAATACCAGGCAAATGGAAATGAAACTTTTCTTGCTCTTAAAACAAAAAAACGATCCCATAGAATATTGGTGGGATCCCTGGCATTAAGCACAGGGCAGTCAGCCTTGCTTTGAGCTTGGGTGATGGACACACAATGCCGTCCTATCTGCTGTCGGTGTTTCTGCCACCCTGTGGTCCCTCAAAGACCCAAGGTGCAAGGAGGCTGTTTTTCCTGTGGAAACCAAGGAACCCTGGGATCTAGATGTTGTGTGACTTTCTCCAAAGCCCTGAACACAGTGCCAGCTAGAGCGAGGTTTAGCTGCAGTGTCTTTCACACAAAACCACTTTCCAAATGCAGTTTAAGACGTCAGGCATTTAAACTGCAAGCGTGTCTAACACAGACTCAGAATCTGGTCTTCTGAGGAATGGAGTGCTGTCTGTTAGAGCCAGAGCAGGCTGTTCCAGTCACTAAAACCAGACCCAACCTGGAACACCCAGGAGCGAACAAACCTAGCTAACTTGTGTCCCCAGGCTCTCTGCAGTAACCAGAATCTTCTGCCTCCTCTCCTGCTTTGCTTTTTTAGCAGCTCCTCAATCTCATTTTCTTCCTTTCGCTGAGGCCAGAGTGGTGAATCCGTGCTTGTGTTTTTCTGACCTTCAGCCTCCACTTCCTTCCTGCCATGATTAGTTCTCCCCCTCCTTGGGTGGGAGGATGGGGATCGAGGGAGTGCTGAAGCCTACAGTCTCAACTTGGCCAGTTGAGAACAGCTGTGCGTTCTCATCTTTACACAAAACCAGGTCAGCATGCTATGTCTTGGAATCCAAAACGCTGCATCACGGAAATGACTCCTTGCTACAGAAAACTGCAGCTTTAGCTTCTCAGACCAGACTCTGACCTCATACAATGATAAAGAAACCACCGTTTACACAGCCGTTCCCGGCAGCCCGACAGCTAATCTTTTGTTTGATTCCCACATCAGGGGAGTTTCCCATCATCCTTGGTGGGTGCCGTCCTCTGACCTCCACCAGTTCGGAGGCCTGTCTCCTGGGTCTTGCCCTCCCACAGAGAGAGGCTAAACCTCAGTGCTAGCAGTGACATCAGAGCAGGGCGTCTTCCAGCAGGATGTCTCTTAACCGTCTGCAGCTGAGACAGAGCCAGGCACATGCCCTCTGAGTCTGTCCAGGGCCTGGCCTCTGCTGTTAGGAATAGATAGAACCTTCCAGAAGCCCACCCCCATTCCATAAGGCCCCTTCCCTTGCCTGAATTACTGGTTCCCAAGAGTAGCAATAGGGTATCTGTCCATAGCTTTTCACCATCTTTTTTTTTTTCAGTACAGCACTCAGCATTATTAGGTATCCCATTTGATTTACTAAAACCTTGGTCTCTAAAATGCCTCCTGTCCCTCCCTTGTTGCTCAAGTAGGTTGAGTCGGTGGAGTTCAACGTCTGGGACATTGGGGGCCCGGCCAGCATGGCCACTGTCAACCAGTGCTTCTTCACGGACAAGGCCCTGTATGTGGTGGTCTGGAACCTGGCACTGGGGGAGGAAGCCGTGGCCAACCTCCAGTTCTGGCTGCTCAACATCGAGGTGAGGACTCCAGGCGCCAACCCTGTGGTTCTCAGGTCTCAGAGCATCACAGGGGCCTGACCGCTTCTCTGAGGCATCCCCTGTACTGAGAAAAAAAGGAATTATGTTAGAAAGGATTGCTTTGCACTTCGAGGGGCTTTCACGGAGGGCTCACAATGGTGGCCTGCTTGCATTTTACAGTGAAGCGCTTAAAACCCTCCTCTGCTGGGAGTTGGTGGCGCTCCAATAATTTCCTTGCTTCCTTAAATTTGAGAAACCTACCCTTGGTTTAAAAAGGGGAGCAGGGCCCCCCTCCCAGATATCAAGATGTTGTTTCCCTGCCTCGGGTGGCTGATGTCACGTCTGAAGGGTCAGAAACCCCTCCCCACACCTTTAATGCAGCACGCCCTGCAAGGAGGTCATGGGGTGTCCCAGACACCCCTCAGTGCAGCAGGCCCTTGGCATTCCCAGAGAGTGAGGGGTGTGGGCACTGCCAGGGATGATAGGCCAGAGGACAGCGGCTGAGCGAGGGCCGCGGGTATCCAGGATTGTTGCACCTGTGTGGCTTGTTCAGAGAATGGACATTGCTCAGTCACGGAGTTCCCTGTTGTAGGCCAAGGCCCCCAACGCCGTGGTGCTGGTGGTTGGAACCCACCTGGACTTAATCGAAGCCAAATTCCGAGTGGAGAGGATCGCAACACTGCGCGCCTATGTGCTGGCACTCTGCCGCTCCCCCTCGGGCTCCAGGGCCACTGGCTTCCCAGACATCACCTTCAAACACTTACAGTGAGTGCCCTACCTACCTCTCGCTGCCCTTTTTCCATGCCTGTGTGCTGGTGCTTCTTGGGGGTCACGTTACACCGCTGTGGCTCATTTCCTCCTCTGTAAAATGGGCTCGTTGGCAAGACAGACAAAAGCAGCATATTGTGGGGCACCTGGCAACAGTGCTTTGCACAAAGCAAGGCCTCAATAAACTTCTTGGGTCATCTTTCTTGAATTCTCTGGACTTGCAAGCATTTAGGACAGATCTGGGAGGACTAGAGAAGCTACAGTGCCTCCTCAGGGGGCATGATGAGTAAGCTCAGATCTTTTGCACACACAGCGAGATTTCCTGCAAGAGCCTGGAAGGCCAGGAAGGGCTGCGGCAGCTGATTTTCCACGTCACCTGCAGCATGAAGGATGTTGGCAGCACCATCGGCTGTCAGCGGCTGGCGGGAAGGCTGGTGGGTACCTTACTCATCTGGCTTAAACCTGAATGCTTCCCATTCAGGGGAACTGCACTGCCCTCTCTCTGCTGGAAGACCAGTATCTGTGCTGTAAGGCTCAGTGGTCCCAGGCAAGGGCGGGGTCAGGATGGAAGACAGCGAGCAGACACATTTCCCCCTTCAGACCTCAGGTTGGGCTGAGGGGGCCAGGCTGGGGCTGCCCAAGCTGGTGGGCACACCTTGGACCTGGGGGGCCCTCCTCACCCACCTGTCCCCCAGATCCCCCGGAGCTATCTGAGCCTGCAGGAGGCTGTGCTGGCAGAGCAGCAGCGCCGCAGCCTGGACGACGATGTGCAGTACCTGACGGACCGGCAGCTGGAGCAGCTGGTGGAGCAGACGCCCGACAATGACATCAAGGACTATGAGGACCTGCAGTCAGGTGGGTGGGGCTGGGGCGGGCTCCCAGCAGGCACAGACATGGGGAGCCAGTAAGGCTGGGCAGAGAGTCGAAGCCCCCAGGGAAGGTGAGGTCGAGGCACCTGCAAGAAGTGGGACCTTCTCTGCTCAATAACTCTAGCTTGGCCCTCCACACAGCAGGCCAGTATATGTTGAATGAGAGAACCAAAAACTCAGCCTTGTGTTCTTCCTTCCCTCCATTTCTCCTCTCTTTCATCCCTCCTTTCTACCCTTCTTTCCTTGGAGACAGAGAGAACACAAACAACTACTCTACACCAGCATTGCCTCGGCCACTAGGATAGGCATATGGGCAAAATGGACTGGCCACGCCCTCCAGGGCTGACAGTCCCATGGGGGGGGGCGACAGAGGTTAAACACCTGCAGTCAATGGTCATTATCCGCAGTATTTATGTTCTATAAAATCTTCACAAACACGGAATTAACCAATATTGAGTTGTTGCTCCTAGGGGAAATAAAGGGTTAGATTCCTGTGAGTCTCTGGTGACCAAATTTTCATTAACTGATCAATACAGAACCCTGTTTTATGTGTGTTTCTGCTATAAAACACCTTATTTAATATATGTTGTTGATTCATTGACATTGAATTCACAATTAACATCACCATAACTCATTCCTGATCAAAGCTTCTCTGACATGTATTTTCTCTGTAAGGCACATTGCAGCCTTCTTGAACTTAGGGACACTAGACAGCACTTCAGCACTGTGACTGGGGCCATGTTAAACAGTGAAAGCACCAACAAAATGTACAAAAATTTGAAAGACATGGCACAACACAGGCCACAGAAGGCACTTGTTCCCAGCATGAGAGCTGCAGCCAGGCAGAGAGAGTGTCAACTTGCTCACCCTCAGCTGGGAACACACATGTTGGGCCACTGAGATGTTTCCCCACTCTGCACGTGTCTGCAGGTGACTTCAGGAGCACCTCAAGTATTGATTTGGGGCTGCAACTACATTCTGGCAAGTGGGCAAATTTGGATGAAATCTGCTGATAATGAGGATTGACAGTAGTTACCCAGGTGTCCACCAGCTCAGGACACTGGCAAGAATTACCAGGTGCCACCAGAGCACCTAAGATCAGGCCACCAGTGTGCCAGGATCTTGGTTTCTCCATGGGAAGAATTTGTGACCTGTCCCCTCCCCCGGGAATAGGACCACCCCAAGGTTCCCTTCGCTCCTTTGTCTAGCACTGCTTCCTCTTCCCCTTGTCTGGACAGCCATCAGCTTCCTCATAGAAACCGGCACCCTGCTGCACTTCCCAGACACCAGCCACGGCCTGAGAAACCTCTACTTCCTCGACCCCATTTGGTTGTCCGAATGTCTGCAGAGGATCTTCAACATTAAGGGCTCCCGATCAGTGGCCAAGAACGGGGTGATCCGAGCAGAGGACCTCAGGATGCTGCTGGTGGGCACTGGCTTCACACAGCAGACGGAAGAGCAGTACTTCCAGTTCCTGGCCAAGTTTGAGATCGCCCTACCTGTGGCCAATGACAGGTGAGGACACGGACCCAACCGGGCTGGGTCTGGGGCTGCTGGGTACCTGAACAGATTTCCAGGGATTTGTGCCACTGCCCTTCAAGGACAGGCCAGCACCTGATTATGACCTGCCTACATGGCCAGGTCAGCATGACAGTGGGCATGGTTGGCCCTGCCTGCTGGCCACACCCTCCTCTGCCATGGGGCTTTCTTTTCAGGGAGTTGAAAGAAACCCATTTATTAAAGAGGGATAAGAAAACATTCAAGGATGGTATTAAAAATAATTGGGGGCCAGGCTTGGTGGTTCAGCCTATAATCCCAGCACTTTGGGAGGCCAAGGCGAGTGGATTGCCTAAGTCCGCAGGTTCAAGACCAGCCCGGGCAACTTGGTGAGACCTTGTCTCTACAATAAATAAATAAATAAATTTAGCCGGGTGTAGTAGCACGCGCCTATAGTTCTGGCTACTTGGAAGACTGAGGCGGAAGGATCCCCAGAACCCAGCAGGTTGATGCTGGGGTGACCATAAGTGTGCCACTACACTCTAGCTTGGGCGAGGGAGTGAGACTCCAACTCAAAAATAATAATAATAATAATAATAATAATAATAATTGGGGGTTCACTTTTAGGGGGCTTAATTGCTGGGTTATTTGATGAATAAAAATAGAGTGAGTAACAAGGCTGTGCATGTCAGTCACATAGTCCGGCTTTGACTTGCAGTCCATCATGACAAAACTGTGAAAGCCACCTTACTCCCTGCTCCAAGAGTGGATGGTTGAAGAGTCCACGTGGGGCTGCTCTTTGTCAAGCTGGGACGTCTGTACAGGGGTAACCGCTGCCTCTTTCTGTGGACTTTTCCTAGTTCTTTAATGTGGTCAGGTCTCCCAACCCTAAATCACAAACAAAACAAAAAGCCTCCCTCTTCCTTTTCCTCCTTTCTTGTCCTTGCCGTCACATGCTACTCCTCTCTGACACCCTCTGACCAACTCACCACTCTGTGCTGGTCATGAAGCCACCAGCGGGTACTGCAGTTGCTCTCCCTGATTCCTCTGCTGAACCTGCCCCCAAGGGGTCAGAACCTTGGTCTCTAGACAGCTTTCTTAACGGGGAACCCTGTTACCCCCACCCCGCCTCAATACTAGGAGTGGAATTGCTGGGTCATAGAGCGAGTGTTTAATTTTATAAGAAACCATAAACAGTGCTTTCAAGAGATTATATTCTCTAGTCACTCTGTTTCTTCACATTTGCTGTCTATAGGTCTTTTCTCATTTTAGTTGTTCCAGTGGATATGAAGTTATAGTTCATTATAGTTTTACTTTGCACTTTTTTCATGAGCTTATTGACCATTGGTATATCTTCTTTTGTAAAATGTCTGTTCAAGTTTCCTACCTATTTTATACTTAGAATGTTTCCATTTGGGGTACTTATTTGTGGTTCTTTATACCATTCAGATACATCTTTGCAAATATTTTCCAGTTTGTTACTTGCTTTTTATGTTGATAAAGTCTAACTTATTTTTTCTCTTGTGTTTATTGCTTTTCTTTGTCTTCTCTAAGAAATATTTGTTTATATTAATATCTTAAAGATCTTCTTATATTTTTTTCCAGAAACTAGGAGTTTCTCTCTTTCTTCTAGGCCTATAATCCATGTCAAAGTAATTGTTGTGTGGTGGGAAGTAGGAGTCAAAGTCCTTTTTGTTTCTTTACGTTTATCCAGTTGTTCCAGAGCCATTGGTTGAAAGGATTTTTGTTTTCCCCATTGAATTACCTTGGCTCTTTTTTTCTTTTTTTTTTTTTTTTGAGTTGGAGTTTTACTCGGTCACCCAGACTAGAGTGCAGTGGCCGCTCCTGGCCACTGCAGCCTCGCCTACTGGGCTCCAGTGATCCTTCCGTCTCAGCCTTCCGAGTAGCCAGAATTACAGGCGTGCGCTACCACGCCCGGCTGATTTTTTTATTTATTATAGAGATGAGGTCTTGCTGCCCAGGCGGGTCTCGAACCCACGGACTCAGGCAATCCACTCACCTCAGCCTCCCAAAGGCGCGGGATTACAGGCTGAGCCCCCAAGCCCAGCTTACCTTGGCTCTTTTATAAAATAAAATAAAAAATCCTTTATGTGGGCTTATTTCAGGATTCTGTTTTGTTCTACTCATCTTTGTACCTATCCTTATGCCATTGCCAAACTATACTGGTTATTGTAGCTTTAGAGAAAGACTTGAAATCAGGTCATGGAAACTTTCTGTATTAGTCTCCTGTGGCTGCTATAACAAATTACCGTGGATTTGGTGGCTTAAAACAACACATATATATTCTACAGTTCTAGAGGCTAGAATTCCAAAATCAGTTTCACCAGTCCAAAATCAAAGTGTCACCAGGATCATGCACCTGCTGGGGCTCGAGAAAAGAATCCATTTTCTTGTGTCGTCCAGCTTCTAGAACTGTTTCCTTGGTTCATGTTCCTTTCTTTCATCTTCAGAACCAGCAGCATAGCAGCATATTTTTAAATTTTATCTAAAGATAATATTTTACCTATTTATGGGGTACATATGAGTGCTTTTACATTCATGGAATATGTAGTGATCAAGTTGGGGTAACCATCACCTTGAATATTTATCATTGCTATGTGTTGATAACATTTCAAGTCCTTACTTCTAGCTATTTTGAAATATACAAGGAGAGACCCCAAAGAAATGGAATTTATTTATTAAAAATTATATACTTAGGGAGGAGGGGGAAGATGGCGGCAGAGCCAGTTGGACTATGTGAGTGGGTAAGTGCATGGATTAATTTACATGCATGTCTGTGTGTAAGTGGGCGTGTGAGTGGCTGACTGAGTGGGACTCAGGAGCAAGTGACCAGGTCTCTCTTGGTGAAGCAGCTGGTGCTATAGCTGCACTTCTTGGACTCTAGCGCTTTGCAAGGCATAGAAGCAGAGTGCTACTTTCTAAAATCTACAAAACTCTTCCCGGAAAGAAGTTGCCAGGAGCCACCGTCATTGCCAGACTGCCTGACCACTGCAGCACCAGGCCAGACACTGGTAGCAATGACTGTGGAGGGAGCCAGAGGCAGAGTCCCACTGGAGAAGATAAATCAGGCACCCCACCACCATCTTGAAAATGGGGCAGGGAAGTCCTCTGACTTGCTCACCATGGAGCAACAGACCAACTCTCTGTGACCTGTAAGTTAACTACTCTGGGGTTGATCATGACCCAGAGGAAATATCCTGAAAGCACAAACTTTGGAGGGACAAGATGAGTGCGTGGTCTCAGGTGCTCCACTCCCTACACTGACCCAGCTGTGGGACAAAGAGTGTGATCATAAAAGGACAAAGAAGACCCCTCACGAGGCCAGCAGCGAGTCCTGGGCTGACCCAACCCCCCCCCCCCC